>NW_005434619.1:295375-349206 GCF_000315625.1 Guillardia theta CCMP2712
CCATATATATATATATACATATATATATATATATATATATATATATATATCTATACATTTATGATCCGGAGGAGAGAGGGAGGAGAAGAGCAAAGGAGGAGAGCGGGGGGGGGGAGGGAAAGGGGGGGGAATGGACACCAGCAGAGGAGGAGAGGGGGAAAGGAGGAGAGGAGAGGAGAGGATGGTTGTGACTTCCAATTTTATCAGTATCTTCATATTCCGTCTGCCTTTGATACCAAAGGTAAGGGTGGAATCTACCTGAGCATGCGATGAAGCGTGTGGAGATGAAGGATGAAGAGATAAGATCTGTTAGGGTGATGAAGGTTTGTTGAAGATTTCTTCGGAAGAGGTCAACAAGTGGTGAAAAAGAGGTTGGGTTGGAAGGAGATAGTCATTCTGTGACGCTACGATGACCTACTGGGCATGACTTGTCATATGATTTTCATGAACTCTGCAAGTCCGATAATGCTTCGCTGAGAGGCGAGGCACGGCATTGACGTTGGTGAATCAGATCACCTGCAACAGCTTCTGAAGCAACTGGATGCCATCTGCAGCGGGGGTTCGGAGCAGTCTTCGATCTATGAGACTTGGAACGTTGAGAACGGGGAGGCAGAAGTCTTGAGAGACCCCAAGTGAGCCGATCCTGCTGCCTGTGGACGTCTGACCATGAAACCAGAAAAGTGCTCAAGACTGCCTTGTCTAGAAGCACCCAGGTATTTGGTGAGGGCGCTGTGATCATTGTGGTGAAGCTTGCTGTTCTACTTCGGTGAATTGCAGGCAAGCAAGACGGTGGATTTTGAGGAAAGGATCATGGCTGGGAGGTGATGCAATCTCATGTACTGAAGCCTCGGGGGAGCGAGCCTGACTTTGAGACGACCGCAGGTGGTACACTTCATGCGTGGTGCAACACGATGAGCAGCACCTCGAGCGAATCTTGAAGTCTCTTCCTTCTCACGGCGTGCCTTCGCAATGGAGGGAGGATCAGGAGGAGCAAGGGGCTGGTATCCGCCATGGCCAGTGCGTGTGGGTCTTTCTTGGGCAGAACTTGCCCTCAGCATCGGAGCAAGAAGGACAAGAGAGGAGGGGAGAGGTAGAGCCCATGCGGGGAAGGCCGGAGCACACGGACATGGTACGTCACTCGGGGACCTGGCACATGCAGATCTCGGGGACTAAGACCTGGAGGATCCGCCCCGGGCAGGAGGGATGGCCGCAGGGGTCTAGCAGAGAAGCTGCCGAAAAGCGGGTAGAGGAGGAAGGAGAAGGAGAGGAGGTGAGGAGGCTGAAGATAGTCTGCAACGCCGGAGACCTGCTGGTTATCAACACGAAAGCATGGTTTCATCAGACAGAAATCCCCTCGTCGTCATCAGCTGCTGGAAACTTGTCGGTCAGTGCGGCACGAGACTTTTGTTTCGTCACCTCTGGGACCGAGGAGAGCATGGAAGTTGTCGATATGACAAACGTCGAGAGCTCGTGGGCTGCAGGGGACGCAGAGGAGGGAGAGCTGGTGCTCAAGGAGGCTCCTATGGTAGCAGTTCAAGATCCTTCCAGCAGAGCAGAGTATCTGTGCTGCACTTTCTGCGCCTATCCCCTGCTCGATCACGAACAAGAGTACCGCCTGGTAACCGGGCAGATTTCCGATCTGTCCGAGGTCCTCCGGTATGAGTCTGGTTCGGTCCCCAGCCTCCCTCCTGTGGATGGGTTTGACATTGAGGACGAGGATTGGAAGGGGAATAAGAAGAAGAAGGATACGTGCTCTGTGGACGGCCTCCACTTCTGCAGTGCAGCATGCAGGAACAAAGAGCTTCACACGTCAATTCATGGAAGGAGGAGCCAACAAGGAGGAGGAGGAAGAGGTGGAGGAGGGAAGGGGGCAGGGGAGCTCGATATCTTGCTGCAGAGGCTGTTGATCTCACTGAGCAGTGGCCACTACATGACTTTTGAGTTGGTCAGGAAGTTCTTCATCATCCTCGTTTCCTCGTCGCAAGATCTCGAAGGAGCAGGAGCGTCGTCTTCCTCGCTAGAGCGACTGCGGCAGAAGTTCGCGCAGCTGGTGGAGAAGAGGAAGGGTGGAGAGCAGGAGTGGTGGGACGTTGTGGCCCTTGCAGACATGCAAAGAGACACTCCCAAGGGAAGGTCGAAGAAGATAAAAGTTGAGCTGCACAGAGGGCCCGTTGCTCCCTATCAGCAGGCAGATCAAGTGAGAGGAATGAAGCTCGATGAGTATCTTGCTCAGATGCAAGGGGAAGGAGATTGTTCCATGAGGCCGAACAAACGAAGCAGGGGAAGCGGGAGGGGAAGAGAGGAAGGAGTCGACTTGCACGCTGCTGAGAAGGCCTACGGGCTTGTCATCTCGCAGAAGAAGCCTTTTGTCGTGGAGCGAGTCTTTCCTGGAGGGTCGGCAGCAGCAAGTGGAGTGAGGGAGGGAGACGGTCTGTTCCGGATCGACGACCGGGGCATCAAGGAGAGGCAGGACATGGAGGAAGCTCTGTCCGAGTTCGACCAGCTCGCCCTAGCGGAGTCGCAGAAACTCTTTGGTGAGCGACTGCCTCCTCTATGGTGCAGTCTGGAGTGGACGTTCGAGAGGAGGACGCGAGGGTCGGACGGAGATCGTGAAGAGGAGAGCGAGAGGAGGAGGGAGAGCCTGAGGAGGTTGGCAGTGTGCATGTGGTCCCTGCTAGTTGCCGAGTTTGCGGCGTCCAAGGTTTTCAAGGTGGATGAGGAGCTGCTGAAGTTCTTCAGCTGGGAACGATACTCGCAGACGCTCTTGCACCTGCACCTCCACGCCTGGGAGCTCGGGGAAGGCTCGTCGCTAGTCGCTCCTTCCTCCTTGACTCGATACGCTCGTGCTTGTCTGTCATGTGAGGACCAAGACCTTCGTGCGGACGCAGCAAAGAAACTGAAGCAACTGAAGGAGGAGGAGGAGGAGGAGGAGGAGGAGGAGGAGGAGGAGGAGGAGGAGGAGGAGGAGGAGGAGGAGGAGCAGGGAAAACAAGAAGGTGGGAGCAGGGGAGGGTCACAGAACAAGAAGCAAGCGAGCAGAAGAACGGGAGCTACAGAGGAGGAGGAGGAGGAACAGGAAGAGATTGGGCAAGATGAGGCTCTCGCTATCCTTGAGCAAGTGGCTTCTGGCTTGACTCCCTGTTTCACGGGTCGAGCATTTTATGTCAAGAGCAGCCGGCTGGCCCTCGCAGAGGAGGATGAGGCGAACTGTCATCTTGCTCTTGAGAACGAGCAGCTGGAGGCTGTGGTGGTGGCGAAGAGAAACTTAAGAGCCGGGGAGGTTCTGACCGTCTCCTCGCAAGACGTTGAGCAGGACGGTAGGGACTAGGCGATAGCTGACTGCCAAACTTTGGGTTTACTTCCGATCTTCAAATTATAATCGCCAGGAGCGAATAGTCACAGATGTATGTACAAGATTCATGGTCGGGAGAGGGAGGGAGGAGAGGAAGGAGGAGGGCTGCAGAGCGGAGATACGGGGACGAGGCCTTCGCAGGTCAAGCTCAGTGCATGTCGTTGACTCGCAACGAGACAAGTCGGAACTCGAAGGAGTCGCTGAGGGTAGACATGTCAGCATAGGAATCATCACGTCCGCTGCTATCTCACCCGAGACTGCAGAGATTCCCCTCTGTCAACCAGCAGTCCCTCGTCAGCGTCACGTGCCGAGTGTGATAGCAGAGCAGAGTTCCGCCAACCTTCAAACGTTTAGACTTTGAAAGCATCCACACCATCAGCACAAGGTTCACCTGCTTCAGATGGAACTCTGTGTATCTCAAGCAATCGTCCGAGCTGTGCTTGTGAGGACACACGCATAAGAACGACGTCTCGTCCTTCTCATTCAGTGATCCGTCCAGCGCTATGCAGAAGTCGTTCCCCAAGTCGCTCGCCGTCAACGCCAAGTAAGGAGGGATCCGCATCCGGTAACGAAGAATGCAAGAGGAAACAAAGTTCTTCGTATTCACCTCCAAGGAGAGCCTGAAACAAGCGCTGCGAGCCGCGAGCGAGCGCTCAGAGCAGCTCAGTTGCGATGCCATGAGTTTTACACCCTCGTCCCTCTCAAACTCTCTCCAGCTCTTGTGCCAGTCAAGGAACGGCAGAAAACCTTCTGTGTGCGTCGGCTCGTGCCTCCTTATCCTCTCCTCAAGGTCCGCGGGAAGGATTGAAGAGGAAACCTGATCAAACACAAAGTCCCCATTGAAGTGCTCCGGCCTTGCACACGTTGGCTTCACCTGTGCGACATCTTCGCAGTTGACAAAGCGCAAGAAGGCGAATTGATTCGAATCGTCAAACCACACGTTTCTGAGCAGCAATGGCAAGATATGTACACATTTGTCGTCAAATGTTAAGAAATGAAACATTGTTGGGAAGAGTCGTTTCGCGTCGCTCGAGGCTTTCAACACTTCTCTCAACAAAAATTGCTCACTTTGATGCACAAAGTGAAGGATACAGTGACCAACAGGACCACTGAAGGGGATAGAAACGTAAAATTTCTCCAACACATTGCTCATGGATATGATGTTGAAGTTGGCTTTGCTTACTACCAAGAAAGGAAATGGACTGTCCAAGAAAGCACGCTTATATAACATGTTCGACGTGCTCGAGATCCCAGGTGCCCCCTTCTTCTGATCCTTGACGATCCTTCCCACATGTTCCAAGAGATCCTCCAGAAGCTGAGTTACACTTCTACCGGAAACCAAACATGACCGATGACGGCGGATTGGTGAAAGGATGGGAACAAGCGAGTCTATAGTTTCCACAAGTTCACGCGTTTGGTCCCTGTTGGCAGACTTCTGTAGTCTCTTTACAAGGAGCATCTCAGCATTGGACATCCTTCTCTGCTTGGAAGGGTCCGAATTCTGATTATCGCCCATGGCACCGAGTTAGTCGATTTGAACCTTTTCTAACGAATTTTGACTTGTGTGCGCTTCTTCACAACCATCCTCGTCACGAGCTTCTTATATTGCCCCAGAGTTTCTTTTTGCTGGCTGAAATGAGCGCAAGAGTGTTCTTCATCAACAACTTGACTGCTCCGCCTCCCACTTGTTAAAGTGCAAGCCCGACTTCTTTGCTCTCAACCCCTGCAGACAGAAGCGGTGTGGGAATGTTGCTGCAGACCTCTGATGCCTTCATGTTGTGACGACAGCAATCTGTCTCCCCTATGCTGCTCTGAACTTCTCCTGCTCTATTCGTTTCCAGCTCCTCACTTATTACTGCTGTTCTTCCCGTTTGCCGCTCATGCTACCAGAGGAGCGGGGGAGCCAACCTTGGAAAAGACAGCTTTTCAGAAGCTACCTTGGGGACGATTTATAGAAATTACAAAAAAACAACTTTTGAGCGCTTTAAAACGGAGATGACTCCTTTTTTAAATAAAATAGATGTATAGTTAAAACACACTTTTGTATTTTCGAAAAGATCTGTGATCTAGAATCTACTGGTGCACAATTTAAAAAATGCTCTCAGAAATGAAGGGTGGAACGGCCAACCCCTTCCAGACGTTTATTATCCAAAAAGTACCCGTACGTCTCGAACTACCTCCTTCACTCTAGACTCCAGTGCCTTGTGGTATCGCATACCTTCTTTCGAGCCTCTTTCTCTGGTTCAATTCATCGCTGTGACCCCCCAGCCCCTAACGAACCTCCCACCCCACCACCAATTTTGCAAGCATCTTTTTCGGCCCACCCCTGCAATCATTATGTTCGCCCCAACAACGGAGAATTGAGTCATGCATCATCATCGACGTGTGTCACGTCTATAACTAATGTAAAATCATTTTCAAATAACCCCCACCCCCCTCCTTCCCCTAGAGTCTGTCCATCTCTACAACCGATATGCCCTTCAATCAAATCATTTTGAGCACTTGGTTATGCTGACCGTTTGAAAAGGATACCTTTGGAGTTTCTGAGCACATGATTCCACCGGGGCGGATTTGACCACTACCCTACCCTACCTCCCTCCTTCCCATGAATCACCCGCCACCGTTCCACGTCGTTGTCTTTTAAAATAAAGTTGTAGAGTATTTACACCATTTCCTATCAAAAAGAGAGGTTTTCACTTCGACAACTAATAGTACTCATCAAGTAGCTCGGGTAGGCGGCCGCGACGTCCTGCTAATGCGATCAACTAGGGAACACAAACAGAGAACAGGCAACAATGACAAACAATTGAGTCGACCGCTGGGATGTAAATTCAAGTGACAAAGTGATTACCTGTATGACGAAAATCGTTGGGTTTGCAATGTTGTCCACTGCACAGTCATATCTCTTGTCATCACATCGCAACGGCAGAAGGTCCATCTGTCGATGTCCAAGACAGATGCTTCCCACAACAACATCGGCAACAATCAACTTCTTGATCCCATTCAAGCTCTCAGTGTATGTGTCAGAATAGTTGGCACGACTGCTGAAATACGAGCCTTTGCCATAGATGTCTCCTGTTCTTGAGCCACTGAGCAAGGGTTTGAAGCCAGCATCCACACCTTGAATGATTGAAGGGATGGCAGCATGCTTTGTGCCATGGAACAACTTTCTCACCATAGAGCTTTCGTTCCATTGAGAACCATGCTTCGATTTGATGGACTTTTTGGCCAGGATGTATCTGTCATGAAGGTATTTGTTCTCAACTCGCATTATGTTCAAGATCCTCCTGAAATTTTGAGGGCAGCTGCTATTGAAAATTTTCACAAGCTCCTGGAACTCTGAAGAGTCCTCCGCAACTCTGTACAGGAACGATTCGGACTTTTTGCTCCTCTTCGACTTGGTGACCCAATGCCTCCGATCTGTATCCTCGCTCTCAAGAGCCTTTCTCTTTGCACTCTTTCGCGGTGGCGCGACTCTCCGAATCTTTCGACGATAGCCCGTGTCCACATTGATCTAACGGAATGTCAGATCTGTTTGAGCTCGCAGTGACTCCGACAAAGGGACAAGAGTACCTGCTCCAAGGAGGATAAATCGAACTGATATGTGTTGAAAGTTTGGACGCGAGGGTTCTCAAAGCACGTCTGCAGGGTAGATTGTCCGGAGCTAAAGGCTCTTTCGAGATCTCGAATGATCGAGGGATCCATCCGCTCCCATTCATCTCCATACAAGCTGCCAAGCACATCTGCATTACAGAAGTCGTGGCAAGGAAACACAAGTAATGTTCTCACTTAAACTCCCAGTAAGCCTCGTTGCTTGCTTGCTTCCTTGTGCAGTCATTGTCAGTTGGAGTTTTCCTTTTTTTCTTAATATTGGAACTCAAAGTAGGATTTGCTGATGTATGTGAAAACGACAGGTCCACGCCAGAGTCGTAGTTGCACGAGACGGAATGAGTGCTTTGTAGTGACGAGCTGTTTGTACCCATGAACGCTTCGGAGAACGATGATGACGATCCGATTTTGCTCTTCCTGGTCTTCTTGGTCTTCTTGGTCTTGGTTTCTTTTGAGCTCTTCCGCCTTTTAGTTTTCTTGAAACTATTGGAGGAGGCTGTGAGTGCGTTCGCAATGGTGTAAGCTCCAGCTGCTAGGAGTGATACAGCAAAGATGGCTTTGAAGACCATGCACAGACTGATTAGACTGTGTCGTCCTAGAGAAGAGTATCCTGTAAACATACTCATCAATCAAAGCTTCTACCTCGACCAACAGGTATCTACACCAAAATGTGGACTACATTCTCTGTTTCTTCCTTTGTTTCTTCCTGTTCTCTTCCTTGATGATTCAATGTGACTAAGCTGAACTGATCTCAATACGATTGTCAATCTCTACTTTCTAGGTCCAAAGAATGCCTGTAATCATTCCTGCTTCATGTCAGAACTTTGTGCTCTGAACTTCGCCGCCTGTCCTGCCCAGCCATTTCCTAGCTCGAAACACCCACCCCTCCCTGGCCCTCCGGGATCACCTCCGAGAGTCCTGTGATCACCCCTGCTAGACTCTGTACAAACACCCCTGCTTTGGCCAAACTCTCCTACCCCCACCACCTTATGACCCCCTTCTAACACGCCGCTGAAGGGAGTGAAACCGCGAAAGATGTTGAACCATTTTGACTGCCCTACTTGCACCTCAGTTGCACCTGCCGTGACCCGGCAGACTCGCCGGGCCCGGGCCCGACTTTGCCAGGGGTAATGGCGGTGCTGACAGAGGGAGCGAAGGGAGCACAGGGAGCAGATTGAGAGAGGAGGAAGCGGGTGGAAGAAAGGAGAGAAGCGAGAGAAGCGAGGAGTGGTGCAGGAGGAGAAGGTCTTTTGAGGATCACATGTCAGATTGCCATTCACGGGATGCGTCCCAACTAGTTTGGTGCGAGAGGACAGTTCACGGGGGGATGAATAGTTGCGAAATCCTTTGCAAGATCGATCTTTTTTTCTTCTTCTTGCATGCTTTGTGTGTACCTTGATTGCAATGTGAGTTCAAAAATGAGATGAGGTGATCACACACCCATCATCACAACATCTTTTCGCTGACTGAGGAAACAAATCCTCCACTCTCTTTGATTCGGAATCTTTTGCCAATTTACCATTAAACGGATTTTATTTATCTCACAATTTCTACTCAGGATGTTATCACGACTGCACATGATAAACTCAAGGCCATTCTTGTGCTTCAAGCAAGGTTGGGTCAGTAGAGCCACCTCGTTTCAAAGAAGCTGCCAACATACCGCTGGCGTTCTACGAAGCATTGTGATCAAACTGATGTGCATTCCTCTAACAACACAAACCAACGCTCGTTTCTCAAGTACGCCTTATCAGCGACATCAGCAGCCGTCCTGGCGTCCATGATGCTGCAGAACTCTGAAGAGCGACGAACCAGGAACGAGGCGATGGAGCAGCCGAAGCTCGTAGCCGAGCTGGTGACGGGGATGAAGTTCCCGCTGACCATGGAGATGCCTCCATTCCAGGTCACGTCTTACCAAGGCCACCGTCCTGGTTATGTCTACAAGATGGGGCCTAAAGGGGTGGGGTACTACCCCGATGCCTACAGAGGAGGGAACAAGTACGTCCACGCGGAGACGGAGGCGAAGCAGCAGCACCTGATAGGCATCGGAATGCGATGCATGCTCCAGAAGTGCGAGTTTGCCTTGGCTCAGGCGTATGCGATCGGGCTGTATATCGACGAGAGCTTCGTGGAGGATGAGAGTTTGGCCCAGGGAAGGCACCTCGACGCAAGGCCGCTAGAGGACCCGCGGGTTCGCAAGACGCTCAGGCTGGTGATGGCGAGAGAAGTGAAGGGCCCGCACATCGCCAAAGGGTTCGACCGGACTCTCATCAACGTCCTCCGCAGGATGACAAACTCGAAGAAGAGCCCAGGGAAGGACGCTCTCAAGAAGTTTACCAGCATTTTCTCCAGCTGCGGGACTTTGCAGCAGAACGATGACGTCATGCTGTACATGCCGGGAGACGGATCGCTCACTATCTTCATCAAAGGGGTAAGGAGCTTGCCTTCATACAGTCTCTTGCACGATACTGAATGCTCTCTTCTCCCCCCCTTTGGCCTCCCCTGTGCTTTTTTTTCTGTTTGTGCCTTGTGGTTTGCTTCTCTTGTCCTCCTTCCTCCCTGCCCCACCCCAGGAGTCTCGTGGAAGGATAGACTCGCAGTTGCTCTGCGACGCGGTGACGGAGATGTACATCGGCAGCAAGCCAGTCGGGCCACTGATCCGCAGCAACTTCCTAGCAGGGTGAGCAGACCATTTTGTCGCCTGCTGCTGCCGCTGATTGTTTTTGTGAAGATACGCACTGGCAGCCAAAGACGGCCTAACAAACGTCCAGCAGCCCCCGGGCTCTGTCCCATGTCATTGAAGCTCAAGGAAGCATGTTTGTTGTGTAATCTCCTGTTCCTTCTGCCCTCATATTCTAAGGTACAAGACATTGTAATAGATGTACCAGACAACAGCTGTCAGCTGCGGAAGAAGAGTCACACAAAAGAACTTTCACGCTCGTTCGCTCACCACAAAGGAAGAGCTCTGAGAAAGGTCATAGGCCATGATGAGTTGGAACAGGAAAGGAGAAATTCCGAGGCCTTGCAATCAAACATCTTCTCAGGTTCGTTCCAAAAGTATTCTACCTACCCAGTGCAGATGTAGTGAACACACGGGAGAAAGTCGGTTTGAACTCTGTCTTGATGAAAAGACTCTGAAAGGAGACAGTGCCATCAAAGACAAGCAGCCCCACGAAAAACATCTCGTTTACCATTGACGTGTGAAATCCATACTGCACTGGTATGGAGATGATATATGCAGTGATAACTGAAAGAAGCTTTGAAGCTGTCGACTGCTCAAGATCGAGTAAGAATTATCCATTTAATTCTTCCAGCACTCACCGGCAGAATCACCTTTAGCATCGTTTCAAAGACTCTGTACATGGAAAAGTACACAAGATACCCAAGGAACCTGTCCTTACAACGATCAAGACCAGGATCCAACTCAAGTACATGAGCAAAACTTCACCCGGAAAATTGGAAAGCTGGCAAATTCCTCAGCTCAACGCACTGACGAGGATGTTTTGTTCGAAAAGGTCCCAATATAAGATCAAGAGGATGTGTCCCATGGCTCCGAGGAGGACCGTCCCCCCTCTCGTCTTCCTTTGATTCCAATGTCACTCCCTCCTTCTCCCCGAGCCTCACGGGAATATCTCCACCTCCCTCCCGCTGCCTAAGGACGAGAGGAGTCTCCTCCTCCTGCGTGTCGACAGACAGTCGTTCTGTCTTCAAGTCATGATCCTCTCCCGCTTCATCACCGGTTCCACTAAAACCCGCAGCCGGGCACTGGTCCTCCGTTCTTTTGTCCGACGTCTCGTCTCGAAGCCTCAATACTTCATCCTCTGGTTCCATCACAGTCTTCTCAGGTGGGACCTCCTGCTCTCGCCCATCATCTGTTCCCATGTCCCCTGCCTTTGCGTGCATTTCATCCACTGCCGCCTTGTGCTCCTGAGCGTTTGTATTGTTGGGAGAGTGTGTTTCACTCTCAACAGCCTCATTGGTTTCATTTTCCGACTTGGTCGCGTCGATAATTTCTTGTTCAGATTCAGAAGGGTTGTCAAAGAATGTAGAGGAGCGGTTCAACGAATAATCGAGTTTGGATACGTTGACAACATGCACTTCATTCTCCTTTGAACCCCCTCTCAGTTTCAGAGCCACTAGGAGCATCTTGCTTTGAATCTTGATCCCGTGATCATCTTCTTGCCCTTTTTCAGCATCATCAGCAGGATTATCAGAATCTTCAGCTGTGGTGGGCAGAAAGAGCGACATCGTAATTATACCAACAAGTATCCAACACATTAAACGCGTCATCCTATCCGATCCACCGGCTTACCCCTTCCTTCCTGTCCTCCTCCTCCTCGCTCACTTCCTCAACTGCCGGATGTCTTCAGCTGATCTTCATATCCTGCATACCGACTGCCTCCTGCTCCCCCTCCCATTGCGCCCTCCCTCGCTCCATGCGCTACCCAACACAATGTTTTGATTGTTTTACTCAAAATTATGACAGAGGTTGCCTCAGAGCTTGTGCACCGGTGATTTTTACCATGATACCGGGGGAGGGCGAGGGGGTAGGGTAAAACACCTAAAGCGGCGTGTATGATTTCTAGCGTGTGCGTCATGCAGAGCTACACTGGCTGCGCTCTCGTCCTCGTCCTCCAACTCTCGCTTCTCTCTCCTTCCCTCTCCTTCTCACCTTCCTATCCGTCTCTCCTCTCGTCTGCTCCTCGCTCGTCTCAGTCGCTTCATCTGTCTGGGTCGTCTGTGCAAGGACTATGTGCAGGCAAATCGTCGAACCCTCGTTGGAGCATGCAGCAAGGAGACGTTCAGAAGACTATCGACGTCTTCACTTCCTATCTTTCTTCACTTGCTCGACCCACCAGCGGGTCGTTTGTGATCGGATACAAGGCTCAGCCCGACCTTGACTACAAGAACCCGACCATGGAGCTGCCAGTGCGGGAGTTCAGCGAGACTTTACCGTCGGTCAAACCAAAGAAGCCCCTGGAGCTGTATGAGTTTGAGGCATGCCCTTTCTGTCGCAAGGTCCGCGAAGTCATCAGCATGCTGGATCTCGATGTCATGATCTACCCCTGCCCACGTGATGGAGACAGGTTTCGGCCCCAGGTCGTCGAGATGGGAGGAAAAGCTCAGTTCCCGTACCTGGTGGATCCAAACACAGATTTCAAGTCTTACGAGAGCGACAAGATCATCAAGTACCTTGTACAGACATACGGAGACGGCATTATCCCCTTGCCCCTGTCCCTGGGCCCCCTCACTACCGCCTCTGCGTCGATCCCTTCGCTCTTGCGCAACGGCAGAGGGAGGCAAGCGGAGAAGAGCCTAGCTCCCCAGCCAGAGCTTCCCCTGCGCTTGTGGTCCTTTGAGTCAAGTCCATACTGCCGCATTGTGCGAGAGAGACTTTGCGAGCTGCAGATCCCCTACCAGTTGTTCACCGTGGCGAGAGGCTCGCGCAAGCGGGAGGAGCTGAAGGAGATCGCAGGGAAGGTGCAGGTGCCGTATCTTGTGGACCCCAACACGGGCAAGTCCATGTTTGAAAGCTCATCCATCCTCGACTATTTGAATGACACGTATGGCAAAGGCTACAGCCCCAAGGTGGAGGACAAGGTGGAGGAAGTTTCGCCAAGGGCAGTTGAGTTCAATGTGGTGCCTGAGGATCCCGAACCTGTCAAGGTCGATGCTGAGGTCCTTGAAGATTCGGAGGATATCTGAATGTAGGGCCTGTTGTAGAGTACAGTGGATGCTAACTTAGATGGCTCGGTAATCATATGTTCAGAGTGAAGTTACATACATGGTGGAGGTACCAGATATGTCTTCATAAACCAGAAGTTATCTTTCCTTCTCCCCCCGGCTTCCCTCAACAAGAGTGTTTTGATTGGGTGATCATGGAGCATACCACATGTTTTGTCTCCATGAAAGTGTCAGCAGCGAAAAAGACACTCTTCAATACAATCAGGTTTGAGATTTCTGCAAGCGCCCATGGTATTTCTCAAGTTGAGCATGCTGTGGGTTTGGATGAACAAATGCCAGAGCTGCCATCAAGTAAGTTACACAGAAGAAAAGTTCTATGACAGATCATGGCCAGTCTTGACGAGAGGAGAGAACTTCTTTTCTTCATGCGCAGAAGAATGTTGTTCTCGCTCCTTCGTATCATGCCTCTAGTTTCGACACCACTCACAAGTGTGATCCCCGCATTCGAGAGGTAATCGGAGAATTTCAGGATGATGCATTCACCATGACTCAAATCTCCCTTCATGGAAGAAATTCTAACTCAAATTGCTTTAGTATTTGATCAGAAGTGACCTTACTCGAGAACTGAGACCTCTGGTATACTTCATCAGCGTTATACCTGTCACAGTGCTTCCCCCATTTGTGTGAATACGAAAGCGTTCATGTTGGTGCATAAAGCGTGCTTTCGGGTAACTCTTGCTGCTCCTCCATTCCCTTCTTCAACCCTCCCTGGTCTGCTCATTCCCTTTCATTATTGTCTCCTTCTCCTTCCCTTCCAATCCACTATAATCCAGTCTCCTCGTCTTCTCAAACGCATACGACCGTGTACGGCCGAGTTCCCGGGAAGCTTGAAACACCAAATACTCGCATCATGCTGCCAACTGGAGTATCGGCCGACCAGGCCCGATTCATCCCCTCTCGCTTGCTTATCATCCAACTCAACGAACGTCTCGTTTCCTCCTCCGATCTGCATCTTTGTTAGGCTCCATTTTGCTTTCCTGCGCACAGTGTACATGTGCGGTTTCAAAGTTTGATTACTCGTTATCAAACCGTTACGTGATAAGAAGGCTAAAGCCATGTGTAAAAGGCTCATTATTCGTCGCAACCTGTTCCTGACCACCGGTCCTCCTAAGGTACCCCATCCAACTCATGAAGCCATTGGGCTATAACCCCTCCTTGCTCACACAACCGGTCTGCTTTTGCAGCACCTCCACCCCCCCTTCCCCCTCCCCCCCCTCCGCCCCTCCCCCCCCTCCTTTTCGACCCCCATTGGTTTGATATTACATCAGTGATATCCCAACCGTCAAATCCATGCAAACCACCCCCCTAAGTTATTATTGCAAAAGTACCAATGACCCACCCCCCACCAGCGACATCAATAGTACTACCCCCCAGACTATCCTCCCCACCCCTTTGACTTTCCTCTCTAGTCCCCTTGTTGACCCGCACGCTCCAAGAAACCAGCCGCTGAGCATGGCCGCTCCGGATGAGGAGCAGAGGAAGAGGATGGTGCGGGGAATGCAGGCGATGGGATCATGGAATTCATTTTCCAGCGAAGAGGATGACGATGAGCGCAGGAATTCAGGTCTTTGGGCTGGTGGGATTTATTGTGAGAACGGCCTGCAACAGAGCCTGGCCATGCACCAACAATCTATGCAAGGTGGGTTTGGGTTTGGTGGGGCATCGGGTTCACAACAAACCATTGGAACGTCAAATACCGCAAATGGTCTTGCACCAAATTTCGCTGGTGGACAGAATGGTGAAGGATCATTGAACTTCGATTACAACCCTGCAGATGCCAGTAGCGGGGAAGAGGATGTAAAAATACTTGCCAGGCAATTCCAGAGCACGGGGCCTTTCGGAACACACAACAGCGAGGACGAAGATATCACAGGATTTGGCATGCGGGCGCCGAATGCGCCAGGGTCCAACTCTGGAGTAATGCTGCAGGGGCCGATGTCCCCAGAAGGTATTCCATATTTGTTCCCAGAAGGTGAAAGCAAGTTCAACGTTGCGAACCCACAACACATGTCGATGGATGATGCGCTTCCTTATGTCATGTGTTTTCCAGAGGACGTGGAGTCGTTCGTTTCCAGTGAGGATTCTTCCTACTTCAACAGCGATGAAGAACAGCCGCAGACAGAAAAGAGAGTCAGGCAGGCTTGTCAGGCTTGCAAGCAAAAGAAAGCAAAGTGTGACGACGATACCCCATGTGCTCGTTGCATCGCAGATCACCAGGAGTGTGTCAGGGAGGTGAACTTGCCATACAGGCGCATGAGGCAGAAACGAAGGGAGCAGACGAAGCTGGCATGCAAGCCTTGCCGAAGGCGAAAGCTCAAATGCGAGGAGAATCGACCTTGCTGGAGGTGCTTGAGAGACGGCCAGGAGTGCATTGACGACAAGAGGAATCGAGACAAGAAGAGTGGCTCATCAGATGAGAGTGTGGAAGGTAGTAGCCATGAAGCCGCTTCTCCTCATGCGATTCCTGGCCTACAGATTGAGGATTGATCTGTACAGATGTGTGAATAAGATATTGGGGAATGTCCTTGAAACAATCTAGCACAGCACTGCGGCATGATATCTCCATGGACCAAGGACTTCAGATCAAATGTGCCAACAGACCGTCAAACAGGCACCAAACCTCCAAGTTCTGAGGTGATGGCAGAGAGCCTCGCAGTCAGAATACGGTCTGAGGCTGCGAGCTGGGGCGGATCAGAACGATCGCCGAGCATGGATCCCGCTCGCCGTTTGAAGCATACTGAACTAAGGCTAGTAAAATCCGATGGTCCGTAATGAAACACCGGCAACTTAAACGGCGGTGATTCAATGTGAAGTCACTCCAGTGGTGTTGACGCCGCCGTCCGGTGGGGGCAGCCTCTGATCGCTTAATGATGTATCGCATGCCAGCCGTGACGGTGCCATGCACTGTCCGAACGGAAGTTGCTAAGGTCCTCTCATAACCGTGTTCAATGATGATGATCGCGGCCGAGGGTTTCACCGTATCCTTGTTTCGTGTGACCTCGCAGCTCAGCTCAGTCAAGTCGACACGGCAAAGTTTGAGTTCCTGTGTCCACTGATGCAATTGCGGAAGTTCCGTTCAGAATCCCCTCCGGTCAGTGATGCTCTTCAGGGCCGGGCCCCCGGCCGCCCCGGCTTGACTCGAGGGCCTTGAGTCGGCCGACTCCCGGGCCCGGGACCCGACTCCAAATCCTGGATCCGATCCGCCCCAGGGTCCCCATGCAGAGCCATGGAGATGCGGGTGCGGTTTCAGTGAGAGCCGGCCATGCAGATAAAGATGGGCCGACGAATGAAGCGAGCAGTAACAGAGATGGCAGAGATGACTATGCAGAACGATCGATGATGCTGTGCATGTTTGTATTGCCATGATCGCTGTGCTGAATCTGAATACGATGAGGGGCGGAGGGATGTGTCCGGATTCTAGCAACGACATGACAACAGCCGGTATGACTTGATCGGCACATCGACCAACAAGATCTCATTGACAAGACAAGAGGATCTTATCGTGAAAAGATGAGAGGGCCTTGGAGTAGAGAACGCAAAACACAAAGATGATACCACCCGGTAGCAGCTGCAAGGAACAATGATTCGAACACTCTCAAGGCCCATGAGCTGTTTACCCCTCCTCCTCCTCCTCGCAGCCTGCTGGAAAGATTCGCTAGGAGCAGCGCACTTCCAGGACTTCGAAGGGTTGATCATGACGGCCGGAGGTTTCAACGGCAAAATGTTCATCTCCTCAGCCGAGTCGTACCTGCCCGCAGCTCAAAAGTGGCGCGAGGAACCCAGCATGAAGGTTGCCAGGGGCCACAGCGCGAGCTGTATGTTCAAGGGGAAGATGTGGGTGCTGGGAGGATGGAACCCGTACGAGTCCACTGGAGCCGAGACCATGGACTCAAGGGCGCTGCAGTCGATCGAGATCTTTGACACAATGAGGAACATATGGATCAACGGGCCAGACATGATATCGAGGAGAGCCTTCCACAAGGTTCAGGAAGTCTACTTGTTGTCTTTGTGACGATGTAATGACATGGGACGTCTTGTTGACAGTCTGTAGCCCTCAACGGGAACATCTTCGTGCTGGGAGGGTTCGACGGCCACAAGGATCTCGATCTCGTCGATCGCCTTGACATCGAGAAGGAGTTGTGGGTGCGAGGAAGCAGCTTCCGCACTCCTCGCAGCGCTCTCTCTGCTGGCGTCATCCGCAATCGGATCTTTGTGCGATCCTCTCCTCTCTCTCCCTGCTCGTTGACCCTCGGGTTTCAGATCCTTGGAGGACAGAACGGCCTTGACACTTTCTGCACTGTGGAGAGCATGGATCCGAGGGAAGGGAAGTGGCAGCAAGAGCCCGACATGCTCTACCATCGTGCGTATGCGGCATCTACGTTTGGAGGAGACTGCATCTTCGTCGCAGGTTGTCAAGATGTTGGGTTCAACCAACCTGACGTGTATTGGTTTGTGTCAGGAGGAAATTTTGCCATGCAGTTTTTGAACACAGTGGAGATGTTTGATGCGCGCAAGTCGATGTGGAGGATGCTGCCATCGATGAATGTTCCTGTATGCGATTTTGAGGCGTTGAGGTGAGATACTCTGACCTGATCTGCAGAGAAACGGGGCCGGGTTGGCTCTAGTCGGGGATTCACTGTACGCTCTTGGAGGCTTCGACGGTGCGGCACTTCCCTTGCCTTGCCCGATGGAGCTGAGAGATGCCAACAGGCAGAGCTGAGAACCTCAAAGTAGTGGAGAAGCTGGACATGACCAAGGATCTTCGGAAGCAGGAGTGGGAGGTGGGTGGTGGGGGAGGGGGGAGGGTCTCCTGACGTGCCCGTCTGCCTGCCCAGGTCTGTGAGGAGATGCTTCATTCCCGAGACGGGAGTGCGGTAGAGGTCGTGACCTCTGTCACGGAATGCTGGAAACAATGAAGATGTAATTTGAATGTGTTTTTTTCTTTCAAGTCAATGATTAAGATGTAACGATGCCAACCTATCCCTCCCTTGCACCCTGCTTCTTCTTCGGGCCAGAACCTTGCTTCTGTACCCTGCTCTTGCTCTGTGTGTCTCGAACATTCTTGTTCTGTTGATCTTCAACGTTCTGGTTCGGCGCCCTATTCTTCCCCCTGGACGGGCGTCGGCGACGTTGACGCGACTGATTGGGGACAGCAGGGCTGCTGACCTTGAGATCTGTTTCCTCGAGAGCAAGGGAGATGTCGTTGTCCTCTACTTGTTCGACCTCTGCGCTGTTCCACGCATAGTAGAGCTGGGGTCCAGCAGAGGGAACAGCCTGCTGAGGATCTTGAGACGTTCCACGGGTCATGCCGGTTTGCGCCTGATTGAGATACATTCTCTGACCTTGATCGAACGTGTGCTGAGGTCCTTGGTATGACTCTGCATGCGCCATTTGCGGTAGATGGAGGATGTAGGGAGCAGGGTATGCTTGGTTGGCTGCGAAGGGAGCTGATGGGAAAACTGTATTGTGATGATGGTTGCCAGCTGTATTCTGTTGCACGTTAGCAAACAGTTGTGAAAATACAAACACAACACACCTGACAAGTAGCAGCGTAGAAGTATGGTCTGCTGGAGGGGACGGGGGGTCCCATCGGGTTCAAGGGCTGGAGAGAGCGAAGGCTGAGGTCGTGGATGAAGCGAAGGCCATGGTTGATGAAAATTTCAAGTGAATGAGCGGCTTCAACGGTGGCGGCAATGTTTGACTGCCTCCATCTTGTGAGGACAACCTCTAAGAAATATCGAACGTTGCTGATCAAAGGCTGGAGAGGAGCCTTGAAATCCAATGGCAGGTTGCAGAACTGATTGATCTGTTCCAGTTGCTGCAACAACGCAATCCCTTGGTTGTGTTTGTAGGTGACGTACTGATAGTCCTGTTGGAGTCCCAGTGCGCTGCCTGGTGTCGTCTGCCTGTTTCAAGTGCGTCAGTCAATTCAAGACATGTTAAGGAAGATTTACATGTTTTCATCTGCTGGATCAAACGCGTTCTTATGCGCAAGAATCTCTTGTGGTGTAATGGTGTTGATGGGTCTAGCACGAAGCTTTCTCAGAAGGAAGGCTCCTAACGTGGCATAACTCTTCGCAAAGACCTCCTCGTCCTCTTCTTCTATCGTCTTCTCGGCCTCCATCGTCACTTGCTCCTGCTCCCCTTGCTGCTCCGCCAGCTTCCGCCCTCGTCTCATACAGGCACAATTACTGTAGTTGATATACCACTGAGAGAATTCTATCATCTCTGCTAGACATGCTTGAGCAGTCTGCACGTCGCCGGCTTGAAGAGCTTGTTTCAAAGTTTTCCTTTGCGGCATATCAGCCTGATAATCCACCAGTGCAAGTAGAATGTTGATAACTTCTACCATCTGCTTTTCTTCTCCGCCATAAGGATTGTTGTGAAAGAACAAGAGAAGGCCTGCTGTACACTCAAACATCGCTCTGGCATAAGTTTGAATGGATGCTGTGCTGCTGTGCTGATCCATTCTCCTCAACATTCTCTTTGCGAACTTCAAAGACTCATTCACAAACTCGGTTGCCTTGTCTTCGGGAACGCTCTCATTGCTTCTCAGCAGTCTGATTGCCGAAACAGACTTTTGAAAGGAGGACGCAATGGGCGTGTACAGGGGTTCTACCTTGTTGTTCTGTCTGTTGCCATGTCTCTGACGCAAGTTCTCCACGTGCGAAAGCACAAGATTTGACACAAGCATCATCTCACAAGAAATCCTCCAACTCTGCGGCGGAAGTTTTTCATCTTCTGCTGTAGAGGTCAAAGTCTTGATCCCACTCAGAGCGGTGGGGAAGATGCAAAAGCGTTTGACGGGAGTTGGGATGAGCATGTCGAAGAACGGGTAGCTGCGATGGAAGTTCTCCGATCTGATGGCGTTGCAACCGCGACAGAGCCAGTCGATGGCCTCCATTGCTAGAACATGTTGAGACAACTCCTGAGGTTTGTACTCTTTGGTTTGTCTCGCCAGGTTGCTGACGGAGATGCGGAGGTGTCTCTCGATTGACAGCTTTACCTCCTGCAGGTGCCTCTCCTCTATGTAGTTAGGCAGGAACGAGGAGATAGAGGGGACCCTCGTGATCACTCGGTCGAAGTGGAACCAACCAGCGAGCGAGTCCTCGAACTCCTTCACTGCCGTCTCGAAAGTTTGAAGGAAGGAAGCGCCGTGCTCGGAAGAAGACAGGTTGCGAGCAAGGCCAGCAAACCAGACGTGGATGGTAGCGAACTTGAGCTTCGTGCTGGGGTCCTTGGACTTGACGACTTTCAGGAATTCGAGGAGGCTGAGGAGGAATCTACACAGTTTGTCGTTGACAAACTTCTTCATGTGTACTGAGAGGTTGAGAGGGTTCAATATGGACCAGTAGATGTCGTCGGAGAACAAGACGATCTCACTGTCGTCTGATATGTCAAAGAGCGTCTTGATGACTTCTTGCTGCACCTTGGACACGTACATTGAACTGTCTTTCCTCAGGATGCCAAAGAACCTCTCGAGATCCAAAAGCTCGTTGCTCGGCTTCATGTCTGGTTTGAGTGACGAACTGCAGTGTACAATCAGCTGCTGGAGGTCGACGAAGATGTTGTAGGCGGAGAAGATGATGGAGGAGATGTCTTCGTTCTTCATCTTGGAAGAAGGATCCAACTTGGCAAGGACTTGCAACTTGCTTGAGAGAACGACTGATCTGGGTATGCTCGAGACACAAGAAGAGTTTGCAGGGATCTCGAGTTTGGTGAGATTATCCAGCATGAAGAGCTCCATCTTCAAGAACAACGACCTCCATTCCACCAAGCTCATCAACTCCTCCTGCTCTAAGTCTTCTGTCGGCGAAGACATGATCTTGCTGGCAGTCTTCAACGACGAGCAGATGAAATCCTTGGCAGCGCTCTGGTCATTCGACTTGTACGCCGACAGCAGGTAGAGCTCTACCTTGAGGAGGAGCAGGTCTGACTTTGGTCTTCTTGCTTCAGATAGAATTTTCAAGGCCTTGGGCAGCTCCTCAAAGTTCTTCTCCTTGGCTACGATCATGGCGCTCTCCTTGTACTTGCCATGGGCACGTAGACGATCAGCAAGCTGCGACAAGTAGCCGTGCTGCAGCAGAAGCTCTTCCTCCATGTGCGGGGGAAGCTTCTGCGCAGTCTCGTAGAAGCTCTTGAGCGCTGCCTGCCTCTGCTCCTCCGACACCCCGAAGTTCTTGGACGTTGACACCAGTGCGTCCGCCTTGCGCCGCAAGAAGCTTTCCTTGGAGAGGGAGGGAGGGAGGGAGGCATCCGGATGAGCCTCGTGGATGCGCAAGGCCTTGTCGTACTGCTTCTCTTGCAGGAGCTGCTTCAGGGCGACAGCGACGAACCCATGTTTGACCATAAGATTGATACACTTGTCCTGCTTGCCCACCTTCTTCAGGCATGACAAAGAGCACTTGAGGAAGTAGATCCGCTTGCTCTTGAACAGCTCGATGCAAGCTGAGAAAGTCTCCTCTGCCAGCTCATACTCCTCTGCCTCGAAGAAGCACTTGGCCGCTCTTGGAGTCCACCTCCTCCCGCACTCCAGCAGGAGCTCACCAGCCTGCACGAACGCCATCTTTCTCAGCTGGGCAGAGCTCTTGGGCGCCACGAACTGGATCAGGTGTTCAGCTCGCATCTCCATCTCCGAGACCCGGTCTCCTGACTTAGCGAAGCACTGGGAGGCCAGCTGGAAGAGGCCGACTCGCTTCAGGTTCATCCCCTGCTGCTCCCACTCCTCCTTGGTCGTCTTCTTGGCGAACGAGGGGCAGTGTAGCACGTTGCCCATGAGGTCAACCACCTCGCAGAGGTCCTTCCTCTCCAAGAAATGATACATGGGCGCACGCTGTACCTCGTCCTCGTCGTAGAGGATCACCCGAACCCTTGCGCGGGTGATGGCGGTATAGAGCTGTTTTAGCTCCTCGCAGAGGATCAGGTGAAGGGTCTCGTCGAACTCCAGGGGGCGCAGCCTCCCCATGACGTCTTTCTTGGCTTGCTGGCGCTTCTCCTGCAGCCTCTGCTCCTCCTCCTCGTCGTCGTGGATCAGGCAAGTCAAGATCACCCGCCACTCCTGGCTCGCCCGGCTGTCGGTGAAGAAGTTCCACTGGTCAAAGTCAGTCGCAGGGCTTCACTAGCACAGCAAGACGTACCAGGATGACGTCATCAAACTCCAGCCCCTTGGACTCGAGGATGGTCATGGCGAGGCATCCGTCGAAGAAGTGAGGAAGACGATCTTTCGCGTCCTGCGACCTCACGAGGATCACTTGGTGAGCTCCGAACTCGATCTGCGACTGTTTGCGATCAGCGCCGAGGATGAGGATCGCAATGTCGTCGATGTCCGTCTCCTTGAGTAGCATCGGTCTGGGCCCCAGAAAGAAACCCCTCTCCTTAGGAAGCACGTCTATGAAGGCCGGGAACAACGTTTCCAACAGGCTTACGACGGAGGAGGCGGTTCCAAGGATCCCATTATGAGTCCGGTAGTTTACTGTCAGCGTGCAGACGTCGGGGATGACGCAGGGTTGTCTCCCCTCCACCTCCTCCTGCTTGAACAAGGACTTGAGGTCTTCGAACCGGAACCCGATCCCCGTGGCGATGGTCTGGCAGGTGTCTCCGCTGAAGAACATGTCGTTCTTATCCTCACAGACCTTGAAGAATAGGGCCAACTCGGCCTGGGTAAAGTCTTGCGCCTCGTCAACGTAGATGCTATGTACCCTCTGCCTCTCTGGCGCGCCCACGTCATAGTTGTGGTAGATATGATGAGTCACGTCTGCGATATCGTACATGTTCAGCCTCTTCTTCTCCTTCTCGTACAGCTGGAAGAGGTCGTAAATCACGTCCCTGCTTCCCTTGCGGTCCCCCGGAAGGTCCTCCATGGCTTCCGAAGCCTTGAGTCCCTTGAAGTTTGGAGCCATCTTCTCGGGCATATGTAGGTACTCCTCCCTTGATAGGAACCCCTGGGAGCTTCTCAGAGCCTTGACAGAGCCCTTGATGTACGAGTGAATCTCCTGGAAGACGCTGGATGGCGACAGCCATCGGCACTTGCCGCTCTTGGTGAGGGATGGCCAGATCCTTGACTCGAACACTTTGAAGTCCACCTCCTCCCTCAGCTGGACCTTTGCTCGGGACTTTGCCCTGCTGTCCTCCCCAAGCTCGATGAAGTCTTCCATGGGCTCGTCGTCAAAGCAGAGCTCGTCGTCGTCGAGAGGGATCGAGTCCAGCATGCCTACCTCCTCGTGGAAGCTGCTGGCTCCCGCGTTGACCAGGCTGCCATCCTCGTTCCTCGGCCAGAAAGGTCGCGCTAGCGTTGCATCCAGCATCTGGAGCCACTCGGACTCAGTGAGGAACAAGGGGAAGGCCTCGGAGCTGACACTCCAAAGGGACGGAGGATAGTCGGACTTTGGGTCCACGTGTTGAACTCCTGCCTGCATGTTCTTGAAGGACTTGCGGACTTGATCTCTCAAGACACGGTTGGCTGTGACGAACACTTGGTTGTAGTCTTGCAACTTGGACTCGTTAACACTCAGGCATGAGTACATCTTCCACATCCTGTTGATGGCGATGGAAGTCTTGCCTGTCCCAGATCGTCCTACAAGGATGGTAGAGCATGTGCTGTTCGCAATCCTGCGATTGATGATTTCATCTTCACGGTCATCGGGAAGGAAAGGAAACTCTGGAAACACGTGCTCGCCCCCCTTCACGCTCCTCTTGTTCTTCTCAAAGTCGTTCAAGCTCTTCAGGAACTCATCGCTCAGCGCATAAAACTTGAGCACATTCAGACTTTCAGCTGTGCTGACAGCTGGGGGAGTGAAGATAAGTTCCTCGTGCAAGTCATACATCTCCTCTTCCGAGTCAACGAACGACGAGAACTTCTTGTCTTCCTGCAACCTCAGGCCATCCAAGTCACTGTCCTCGGAGAGCCTGTAGACTCGGGGGATGCGGGTGCCGTCTTTCTGCAAGGTGCTGTCTACGAAGATAGGAAGTAGCTTCTTCTCCACAGAGCTTTGTCTGCCGCTCTTGTGGGCATCGACAATGAAGCGCATACCGCGAGGAACGTCGTCGTGATCCAGACAAATCTTCCACAGGCGGATGGTGTCGGTGAAGGCTCCGATACGAGGGGAGTAGTCCACCGCATACTGCCACAAGAATCTCCTCCCGTCGTCAAAAGAAACGCAGGGGCTTTCAAAGATCTTGAGATGCTTGGGAGTTCCCTTCAAGCACTTCATCAGCGACCTGCCTTGCTCGCCGTTCGCCAGCCTCTTGATCTTGTGGATGGTCGATCGAAGTACCACCGGCTCGCGATGTAGACCAAACAGCTGGTCCTTGAACTCTCGCGTGACTCTCAGGTCCCACATACAGCTCGCCAGGTCTCGGATGGCAGACCGGTCATCACTGGCTGCCACTGGTGCCGTGACGTCTTCCTCGGCAGGGTCCCCACCTTCGGATCTCAGCTCGGCCTCATGGTTGCCTGGAGGAAAGTTTGAAGGGGCGCGGTCAGTCACATTCGATTCTGTTCGCTTGTCTCGGGGTCGTGACTGTTTCTCCTCCTCATCAGAATTTTCTGAACCATCTTCTTCGTCTGTGTCATGATCGTTTTCCTGCCCTTCATCACCTTCGTGTTGCAATCTGAGCATGAGAGCGGCAAGCAAGTCCTTCACTCTTTGTCGGTGTTGTACCATAGTCTCTGGTGTCTTCTCAGGAGATTCATCCGCTGTATTGCTCGCTGGGATCTGAGATGGTTTAGCCGCCTCCACTACTGGATCAGCTTCGGCATCTGGAACATTGATCTTCTGCTCCCTCCGCCCGTCTTGTTGAGTCTCGCTCTTGCTTTTTGATTTCACCTTCTTGCTTCGCGACTTGCGAGACGCAGACTGCTCCTCTTGGAACTTTTGAAGCATGGCCTTGAACGCTCCCTTGCTGACCTGCAGAACGGTCTTGTTCTTCTTGTTTTTGGTCGTGACGTCAGCCCCGTTACTCAACAGTGTCTGCGTGACTTGTGAAGTTTTCTGGTCCCAGGTCATCTCGGCAAGCAGGTGCAGACACGTCCCTCTCTCTGAAGTCACGTTGACATCTGCTTTGGCATCTACCAGGCACGAAATCATTTTCAAATCTCTGCACTTTACAGCATGATGCAGCGCAGCAGTCCCGAACTCTCCCGTGCTTGCATCCGGATCAGCTCTTCTTGCCAAGAGAGATTTCACAAGCTCGTGCTGGCCGGCTGTGACAGCACAACACAAGGGGACGTCGGCGAATTCTTGAGACTCGGAAGAATTTCGAACAATCATCCTCATGACCTCCCACATCCCTTCTTTCTGCGCGGCTTTCATTGCCTGTTGGAATATTTGATCGTCCTTGCACAAGCGAAATAGAGACGGTAAGATTCTCATGAGGTGAGACTCATTGAGATTGGGCCGGAGAAAGAGCAATCGTACATCTATCCTTGGCATCTCAGATAGTGATTGAGACAACTCCGACAACTCTCTTCCACTTGCTGTTTCACGTTTGTACGCACTTTCGAATGCTTGGTTTGCATTCGATGGGATCAGCAGGCTCGTTATGGTCTCAGGAAGGTTGGCTTCTACAGCAAGGTTAAAAGCGTACAAGTCGAGGTCAGATGTTATGTCCTTATCCATCCCGCAGCTCAACAGAATTTGAATGGTTTCTGCTTGCTCTCTTTGATATTCCTTGGGCGTCTGCTGCTTTTGAGTTGCTTTGTTCTTGTAGCTATGGAAGCAGAATTTGACCAAGAGCATATCTTCGTGCTGACAAGAGGGTATCTCAAAGGCGGTATTTGTGCTTGAAAAGTCGAATTGCTGCTTAATCCCTTGAAAAACGAGAAGGACACTGATTTCTTCTGAACGATGCAACTTGTCGACGAGCTTGAGATTCCCGGACGTTGCATTCTTGTCAAATCGAAGTTCCAGTTCCCAAGTGAGTCCAATTAATAGATGCATTCAGAGACGCTCTTGGTCTCGTGCCGTGATGCTTGGATTACGAAAGATCTCTCCACGCTCAGTGAGCACAGGGAATGTAAAGGAGTGTAAAAATGGCTAAATTCGGGGCTTGCAATCACCTTTTTCCAGTGACTGGATAGCTTTGATTTGAGGAGCAGCTGCAAGAGTTCGGGTCGAAGTGCTCGTACGATGATAAGAATGATTTCTCTACCGAGGTCTTCATCTTGCTCCAGGAAGTTTTTGATCAAAGGGTGGCTGAACACAAATGAGTCTAGCTCCTGATCATGGCAACGAAAAATTCTGTTCCTTCCCACGAAAATGCAAAAAAAATTTAGCAGTGAGTGTCGCCAAGACTTTGAAGACAGTCTTTGCTTATCAGATTTCAACGCCAGCTCGATCGAATGCAGAAAGAATTTTGCGATCGCAATCTTTTCTTTGATGGAGAGGTCGCATGCAAGGATGTCAAACCATGTCTGTTTCGAAAAGTACTTTAACCAATCATACTTATTGTCAGATTTCATTCGAGAGCATTTTTTCAGGATTTCAAAGAGAACCTTGACAAGATTCATCTTTTGATTGCAAGCACAAAATGACATCAAGACGTTTGTGATGAGCAAAAAGGATCTCAAATCCAGTTGTTTAGCAACCGGTGCCATCAAACCGTTCAGCCTCAACGACAACTTGGATATTTCCTCATCGTCGCAGGGCATCAGTTGGCTTTCGACGATTTTCATCAACTCAGGCAGAATCTTTGCCATACTGTTAGGGAGTCCGTCATTATCAAGTACTTCCTTGCTGCAGCAGAATGATGACGGATCTGTGCATTCCTCAATTCGGAATCTTGCTGAGAATTCCTGCTTGAATCCTTGCATTCCTGTGTACTTGGTGGTTGTACAGGAAATAGGGAAGGAGTATAATTCTGAGAGGGAGCAGGGAGCAGGGAGCAGGGAGCAGGGAGCAGGGAGCAGGGAGCAGTGGAGCAAGGTTGGTGTGCTGAGAACTAACGCTGCGGGTAGGGTAGGGTGGTATCAAAATAGACATCACACGGGTGGATTTGACAGAGCAAACAGGGGGTTCAGGGTATCTGGGGGTGCGGCAACAGGACGGGGAGGGGGTTCTAGCCTCGGATTCGTATCCCAACAAAAAAAGTTGAGCTTGTTGAGTGTTGAGTAATAAATTTGTAAGGGGGCCCGGGCCCGGGGCCCGGAGGGGCAGGCCACCGTGACTGCCGTCTCAGATGTCTTGCTCTGAGTCAATCTTACTCAAAGTTAAGTTAAAATCAGTACGAGGACAATATGAAGCAGGAGAGTAGAGGAGGCCTCACCCTGACACTGAAAGTTAAAACTCCAAGAAGTCGAAACAAAAACTACTTTTAGAAATGTAACCGATAGTGGCATGCCATAACGGTACTTTCCGGATACAAATACCGCCGGGACCATCGACAACCCCTGTGTAAGAGGTTGAAGGACCGGTGGACTTGAAGCCACGTTTCAGGATTTGAAAAAGACTCCTTTAGAGCGACTGGAACCAAATCACGTTACCTGAATCGTGATTCATTACCTAAAAGGTCCTTGTTACACCTTGGAGATCAGCAAAGCTGAGACCACCACCCCATTTTCCACCAAACCAAACAATATGACCGGTCATTTTGACAGGCTTGTTGGGCGGAATGGTGGGGTCTGTGTCAATGTTTTAAAACCATAGCACCCCTTCAGTTTAAAGTCACGATTGTGTCATGGTCCTTCCGACTACCCATGGTTATAGTCTGAAAGGACCCGTCCATTCAGAGGCTTGAAAGTGCGACCTCCTTCTTCAGGACAACCCCTGTAAATTAAATCACCAGTACTTCCTACCCCACATTTTGATGCCATCGAAAGACATAGTGCCCATCTTTGAATATTTTCTAAATTGACCAATATATAATATGACATATCTATCCACCTATCAGTTCTCAAAGCAAAGCTCCAATAGCACTACCCCCTCATCTGACTACCCACCTGGATTTACACAATCTGCCCCTTTCTGCAAAAGCTCTCCGCCTCCCTGCTCTCCCCGCCCCCTGCGACCTCTCCGGCGTCCTACGTTCCTTTCGTCCCCCTCCTCGCGCGTAAACAAAACCCGCTGACAACTTTCTGGTGCTGCTGCATATCCTCCTCCGTGTGCTCCTTGCCATCTTCTCCTTGTTCTCTTCTCCTCATGTTCTCCTCACCCTCCCTGTCAGCCTCAAACCTTGAAGCCTAAAACATACCCTCATTCCCGCCCCCGTAAACTTTGTTGCTGCCATATCTGTTCTCATGGTATTCCTTATTGACTTCTAGTCTCCGGTCATATCCCTATCTACTTTACGCACTTCTCTTTCTGTGCGTCTCCCTTTTGTGAGCCACCTCTGGTCCTGGTTGCCTTTGGTGACCGATTGACCCCGGGAAGGGCCAAAGCGTGATCCTCAGGCTCGTTGATTCTTCATTTTCCTGATGCCCAGCATGGAGATGATGCTGGTTCGGAGGCTACAGAAGTCGGCAAACAGGGACGAGACAAAAGAGCTCATCGAGACTCTTGATTCCATTGTGCCTCTGTTCACTAAAACCAGGAGGCACCGCTCCTGCCTCAAATCGGGGCGAAGCCTCACTCAGCTTTTGCTCGACATACAGCAAAGAGTCGGTGATCTGCTGAAAGTGCCAGAGAGTCCCAAGGACAACTCCATGCCAGACCAGACGATCAGGTTGGGGATGTTAGATACGAGACAACCAATCTTGATACTGGACAGAACAACACTCAATGTGCTTTCCCTCAGCTGCGGGGCGAGAGAATGTTTCAAAGGGCTTCCGTTTGACGGTCCCACAGGTCAAAACATTCTGCATTTCATCTCGAGCGAGGATCGGAACAAAATTCTCGCGCGTCTGAGAAATACATCAAGGTCGGGCGAGTCGTTAACTGAACGGTTAAATTTCAGAATCACCAGCTTCAGGACCATGATGCGAGGGGAAATCATGTGTGAGTTGGTAAGCACTCACCAGACATCAGAGGGGCACATCTTCTTCTTCTTCACAACTTCTGCCGACCAGACTTGCAAGAGAAGAAGCCTACATGCGTTGCTGGAATCGTTTTCAGGCACGTTCGGGTTTGACAACATCTCCTCGACCGAGCTACCGTGGGATCGCAGGCATTCCAAAACCCAGAGCGAGATCTCTTACATGTTTTCTGGCTGGAAGCGACTCTTTGATGACGAACAGATGGACCAGGTAATCTCAGAAGCCTGTCAAGGCTGCGGAATCCAAAAGAACATGCTCAAGGCCAGGGAGCTTCAAGTGCGCTGCAACTTCGTTAATGCCAACAAGAACGGAACCCCTCGGTGTGACCTTTCTTATCGATGGAAACTTTCTGCCCTGCTGGGAACCTACGACAGCGGTTGGAAGGAAGATCAAGAAGTCGATCTCAATGGCAAGCCCAAGTCAGTTGGAAATGGGAAATTCATCTCGTTCTGTGTTAACGACGATTCTGACGAGGATCGGCTTCATATCACAGAGTATCAACTGCAAATGGTGAGCTCGATTCTCTCGGATCTTGAAGTCTGACTTCTTCACTCAGAAGGACGAGAATTTGGTCATCGAACAAAGCAGCTCCATCTATGTCACCAACGAAGCCCTGTGCGTCTTGAACATGCAGCGCAACGACGTGATGAGGTGATGCTTGCTGACGAGACAAGAAGTGCTTCCAACTGACTTGATTTCAGGAACAGAGACGACGATGAGACCCGCTTGCTGGCCTTCCGGATGAGCTTCTCGCAGTCAAGGACGCCAGGCTCGCAGATCACGGGGTTGGGGGAGCAAGCGATGGAGCGACAGAGCTCGAGTGAGTCTCGCAATGCCGTCGAATGGGAATGACAGTCGTCGGCATGTCTGTGTACTTGATTTGTAAATAGAAAGGGAATGCGTGAATAGATGATCTAATCGTGAACAATGAATTTGAAAGAGAGTGGGTAGGTAAATTGAGAGTAAACTGTCGATTGCGTACACATCCAGTGTGTGGATGTCAAAGATTTCTGGGCAGGGAAATAAAGACTGTTAGGCACATCACTGGTACTAGTGAGGCTGGTGGAAAGGCAGGCGACTCGTTTATTGGATGGAAACGTGCGTAGAGAAGATTGAGAGACAGATACATGTAAAGCATGACTGGAAGCTCTCCGCAAGCAGTCGTAACATGAGCAAGAGACTAAGTTGACGATGAATCTTGGTACCAAGTGAAACTTTGGAATCAGACTTTGTGCAAGACATTCAAGCATCCTGAATAAAGAGAAGAATGCAGAATTTGGGCAAGAATTTGCAGAAAGTATTCAGAGGCTTCAACTTTGCATGAAGCCCGTCTTGTCTTGTCTTGTCTTGTCTTGTCTTGTCGTTTGTCGTCTTTGCTTGGTTTTTCCTTGTCTCGTCCCGTCTGGTCTTTGTCGTGAGCTCCTCAGAGTTTGCTTGACATTTCACACACAAAGTGATCGACGAGGGTCTCCTATACAGCCTGAGCAACAAACCTAGTTTCCCTCCACTCTCTGTAGAAATCACATCAGCAATCGTTATGCGAAGTCTCGCACCATACCTGTTTGCTTCCAAGTAGGTCTGTCCATGCACAATCACGTGCATTTGCTTCATCTGCGTATGATACGAAGCGAAGCAGACAAGCTTCTGATGTTCCTGCAGAGCTGTGAGGAGAAAACGAGCTTCAGATGCTTTCTTACCTCTTTCAGGTGAAACTCGGTGAAGATGAGCTTATTAGCATCTGATTCTGCATGGGTAACGACAGATATGTACCTTCCTCCCCCCAGGTACTTGGGGATACCGTTGAGCTCAATCTCGCAGTCCTCACGCCATCCCGCCGTCATCGAGCCCTTCAACGACGGAAGGTTCATCCTGAACTTGACGAGACACCGGTGACCGTCTCCCGTTAGCGACTTGGACAGGCTGCAGGACAGCTGCAGCCGGTTCGCCATGTTCATCTTAGCATCCACAGAATCTGACTTGTAGTGCTCTTTAAGCTCTGCAATGTTCCGAGGATCCTCCCAGATTGCTCTCCATCCCGAGAAGATGAATGGCAGCGAGGAGGAACTTGCAAAGCACGGCCTCTGATCCCATGGTAGGTGTGTCGAGGAGAAGAAATCGAAGCTGTAGACACCTGAGAAGTCCTCGAAGCCACCCGGTCTGTTGGAAGTCGTACTGGTCTGTTGTTCCTCGCATGACTGGAAGAATAGGAAGGAATGCTGTCCTTGGACGTTGCACACCTCCTCTAGGGCACATTGACAGTACCTCAGGGAGGATTTATGGAAATGATACATGGTGATAATGCGCTCCTTTGCAGGCGGCTCTTTGCACGTGCTCCCATCGCTGCGCTCGCTCTTCGCTTCTGTGCTCTTGCTCTTGTGCAACAGTTGATGGACGGCATTTCGGTGGGAGTGAGGGGAGAAATGAAGGAGGTTCTGACCCATGGGGCCGGCGAACGGCATGCTCCGAAACCATTCCCTCGCACCAGAGCTGAGAGACAGGATTTTCAAGCTGTTGAAATCGATGACGATGATAGGCTTCTGAGCTTCAAGGATCCCCCTCTTGATGAGCAAGTCAGAGATCTGAACATCGTCCACACTCTGCGGAATGCTCAAAAGCTTCTCTATCCTACACCGCAGGTCCGAGAGCAGCTGCGTCAGGCTCCTCCCAGACTTCAAAGACGATCGATGCCTCCTTGCTTTCGTTATTCTCGGAACCAAGGAGTCGAGCACCTCGATCAGCTCTTTGGTCTCGTCTCTGTTCGCCGACTTCTGAAGCCTGCGCACAAGCAACATCTCGGCGCTTGACATGTTGGACATCTGGTTAACTGAGAGCTCACCGGATCTCCTTAGAGAACCAAAGGCTCTCTGTGTCAGACTCGTAGATCTAGCCTTACATTCCAATACATGGAACGCTGTGTTGGCACTTACACGGAAATCTGCTCCGCTTTCACGTTCTTGATGACGCATACCTGATGTGACATAAATCCATCGCCTGGGTGCAGCCAGTCACTCGACAAGAAGTGTGTTGACTTTTTTCTCCGATCCTGCCATGAGACATTCAGAAAGTGAGGTATGCCGTCAACCGGTTCTATTCAAGTTTCAAGTCTCAAGATTTTCATCTCGTGTTGTCTGAAGCAGTGATATTCAATGATCTCTCTCAGTATTGCTAAAGATTCTCTTGTTTTTCATGTGCGATGTGGGATCTTGTTCACCGTCGACTCCTTTTATGAAAGAAGTGCTCTATGTTTCAACTCCTGGCTATCATGACAGTCGACGTGTTTGCCGCTGCTGCTTCCTCTAACGTTTTCCTCTGCTCAATCTGTCAATCCAGATTCCTGTCTCGATTATTCAAAGTCATGATGTAAGCATTTACATCATCATTGACCCATGAAACCATCCACCTACTGCTATCTCGCTCATGCTAAAGGCCACGCATCCCAGTCTGGCTGTAGATTTAGAGTTGCGCCTGCGGCAACTCTAAATCTTAAAGTCTTCAATCTTCTGCTCCACCTGCCTTCTGCCTTCCTACCTTCTGACTTGCTACCTTGCTGGAGATCTACATCCATACTGCTTTCCGCTGCTGCCGCCGCCGCCATTCCCTTCCACCTCACCGCCATCTCCCCCGACACACTACCCCTTCCCTCCGGCACTCCTCTCAGCCATGACCACTAAATCAGTACCCGTCAGTACCCTACCCCTTGAAATACGAACTCCTTCACGACTTTTCCAGGGTGGGTTGTCCAAAAAAACAAAAAAAAGATAAAGGCCACTAGCGCCGCCCACCCCACCCTTCCTCCCAACGGAACTACCCCACCCCATCGAAACATATCGTCTCACCCTGGTTATAAAAGCAGAGTACCCACCCCTACCCCCCTATCTCCTGATTTCCTACGTAATCTACACCTGCCGTGTGGGAATTTTTTAAAAAAGACCACTCTGCGCCACACCCACCCCGTGCACTTCACGGAATACTACCACCCTCCTCAAATCACGGACATGCACCTATCCACCCCACCCCCACTGTAGAAATTAACTCATGACAACTTTGTGACTAATAAAATCATATAGAGGATTGGATCACTCCGATGTACCACCCCACCCCAGAAAGGATCCCACCCCACCCTGTCACGACCTCGACATCCTCAGGAGCAACAATGATCCTGTTACTGGTAACTGCGTCTATAAGTGGATGCATGGAGACTGTCGCCTTCTCGTTCCTCAAAAAGTCTCAACTTGTAGTAAATTTGGTAGTTTCGCCGGAGCCAGGGAGCATGCGGGGAGAACGGGAGGAAAAAAGATTATGGTCACGTCCTTGAATTGAAGGGTAGAGGGTGGGGTCATGGGGTCTTATTTTGTTTTTTCCTCTCTCAAGATTTTTGCAGGGGGTGATGTGGAAGGTGGGTAGGGTCCTGAAAAGGTAGGGTCAGGATTATTCAGAGACTAGGGGTACTTTAAGTGGATATAGGAGGGGTGATATTTATCATTCTTGCAATGGAGGGGTAGGATGGGTTCGTTTTGTTGGTTGGCAACTCGGTCCCCTGGTGGGTGTAAAGCTTTTAGCAAATATTACGCTTGTGGTCAGTTTTCGTTTTAAGTGTTGAAAGCAAGTAGCTGATAGATGATTCAAACAGCAAGAAGAAGTCAAGCAATCATAAGAAGTGCAGTAAAGAAAGAATTCTTCAAGTTGAGATAATGGACAAGCAGGAGGGGGGAAGAGAAAGTGGGTGAAGACAGGGGCCGAAGAACAAAGAGGCCTGATTTACACATGGACCAGACGAGACGAGACAAGGGTAGTCACATTAGAAGACTGAGGATGGGATTGAAGTCAAGTTGAGAATGGGGTAGCCACTCAGAAAAGTGGCCGTTTCCATGTGCATGGTCCCGTAAACTGCAGGATGCTATTCTTAAAACCTTCGAAAATGAGATGCGATTACTCGAACACAACAAACAGGGCAGGCTACTACTGCTTGTAAGGACATGAAGTTGTTTCCACAGGAGAGAAAATACGTAACATGAGATGAGATGAGACGAGACGAGACGAGACGAGACGAGACGAGACGAGACGAGACGAGACGAGACGAGACGAGACGAGACGAGATGAGACGAGATGAGATGAGATGAGATAAAATCGCATGACATGACATGAGGCTGTCATACTTGTGATGTACTCGTGCTACCGTGTACCCGTGGTGGCCTACAAGCTGAAGAGGACGGGTGAGTCTTGTTGAGTACAACCCGTTGGTGGAAGCAGCCTGGTTGCATGCAAGGACGGGGTTCTCTACCCTGCGAGTGAGTGAGCAAGGTTGCCTCTCGAACGGCTGACGGGATGTTCAACATATAAGAGGGAAAGCTTGTAAACTTCCAAGGAGAGAACACCCCTACTTCCCTCAGTCAAGAGACGGGTACTCCTGTCTCCTTCCTCGAAGATATACAAGGATCATCCTCGTCAAAACTTGGTGGTCATCTTCCCCTTTCGTGTGTGAGCCACGTCTGTTTGAGCCACACCTGTGTGTGTTGGCTTTGCTTTGTTTGCTGTGTGAGAATAAAGAGAGATAGATATCCTTCTGTTACACTGTTCTCCTCTTAGTAGAGAAATTCCAGCACAAGTTCTTGTTGAGCTGAAGGTCAATCCTGTAAGGCTGTGACAGTGGGGTGATGCTGGAAGAGAGACGGCACGGCAACGAGTTGGTGAACGACACGGCGGAATGACGTGAGAGGCAACATGATGAAGTTTCGACTCCGTACTTTCCTCTCTTCTCATGAGAAGCATCTTGAAGAGAGGTTACAAGGTGCCAAGGCAGGGAGAAGCAGGAAAGAATCAATGAGAGCGAGGGGTGGCGGGCAGGGCCCGGGATGACCAGTTGCGAGCTGTGGAGTGTGGCAGTCGGGGCTGGGATAGCAGAGAAATTCAGAGGTGGCAAGGGAGGTTATGGGAGCAAAGTGAGAACACAAACTCATACCAGTGAGAATGTTTGCATTGGGGCAATAGGGCTGAAAAGCAGAAAGAAGGGAAGTAGGGATATAAAGTAATGCTGTGTGAATGCACTATTGCGTGCTGGTAGGCAAAATATGATCTGAAGTAAAAGACTTAAAGGGGCTGGAATAACGTACGAGCATAATGATTTCATGGCATCACAACATACAGAAAAGTCTGTGCGACTGTTTGCCAGGACGTAGCGCTTGAATGTTAGTGACATCTTTGTTTTGTCACTAAGATACCAGCCCAGAGCCAACGACTAGCATGCCAAGCTTGTAGTGAGTGTCTAGATTTGCTTTGGGATTATCGTATTCCAGTATGTTGCATCATTATCATGAAGGATGTGTTGACTTGATCAGAAGTTGTTGTGAAGCAGCCTTGTCTTAAGAATGGGGCATTTCTGGTCTAGCCTGGAAAGCAATGGATGAAAGACGTACCAAGCAGAAATCTTAAAACCTCGCAATTGACTTGCTCCTTCTTCGTCTAAAGATAATGGCATGCTTTATGTTGCCTCCCTCTCACTTCCTTTGGTGTTGTTTGCTCTTCTATTGTCTACGTTCCAGCTACATTTCTCTTGCTCGTTCGTCTTATCTTGACCATGATCCTCGTCTTTCCCTTCCTTCCTCCTCCTCCTGCGCTCCCTCCTTTCATCCTCTGTAGCAACACCCGCCTTCCCTGATCGAATCCGGATGCAAAGTTCTTTACCATGCTTGGAGCTTGGAGAGGGGTGGGGGTACTTTACGGACGGGTCATCACAGGATTCTTTGGAGGTAAAGGGGTGGGTAGTAAAATGGAGCAAGCGTGTGCATAGATCGTGACTTCTGGAATATTTGGAAGGTGTGGGAATGCAAACGAGAGGAGGATCGAGAGGAGGGGAGAAGTGGATGGAAGAGAACAGATGTATGTGCTGATTGCAACAGAGAGTAATGCAGCTCAGGTCGTCTGTGCTCAGTTAGACCGTGTAGAAAGCTATGCTGCGACTAGCAGGTCATAAGATGTGCCGGCAGCTTCTGCTTGTAGTTCTTCTCTGACGCTTGGACGCTTCCAGCGAGGCTGTGGCGACGTGAATGGTCAAAGACATAAGATAGGTTTGTCCATTCCGCTGGATTGATCGGTTCTTTGACGCAATGCCCAGGAACATTGGTTTGAACGCACCCGCTCAGGATGGGGTTTCCGACAACAAACTTGATCACGGACGAGCAAGTCATCTCGGAGTTCATTTGTCCCATCTGTGTCCAGTTGGTTGAAGAACCAGTGATCACAATCTGTACTCACGTCTTCTGCAAATCATGCTGGGAGGAATGGTTGTCGCAAGTGAACTCGAGCTCCAAGTGTCCCAAGTGCAACTCGGTCTTCATGCAGGTGCCCTCCAAGGTGACGGCTCCTCTTCGCACCGGGAACCCGCTCGCCTGGAGGATCTTGTCGCGGGTTCAAGTGAAGTGCCCGCTCGACGCTCATGGCTGTCAGTGGCGCGGAGAGTACTCGGAGATCGCATCGCACCTCACGTCCAGTGAAAGCCATCTCTCCAGGGGCTCTGCTGACTCCGTTCGTGCCAGTGCTGAGGCGTTCAAGGTGCAGGGGAATCAGAGGTTTGAAGCTCGGTCTTTCCAGGAGGCCGTCAAGCTCTACTCCAAGGCCATCACTCTCGACCCATCCGTCCCCAGCTACTACAGCAACCGCGCGGCAGCATGGCTGATGCTGGGAGCATACAACGAGTGCATCTCTGACTGCAAGGCTGCGATAGAGCTCGACCCCAAACTTGTTAGGGCCCACGTTCGGTTGAGCAAAGCCCTAGTGGAGTTGGGAGACCTAATTCAAGCCCACTCCTACCTCGCTCAAGCCTCACAGAACAATCCTGAGGAGCCTGAGCTTGCAAAGGAATTCGCTCGAGTGTCGTCGCTGAAGTTGGCGTTTGAGGATGGGAAGGCCAACTTTGAGAAAGGAGACTATTATAGGGCGCTAGAATGTTTCGAGTTTCTGGACAATTCATGCTCCGCTGTGCCGATCCAACTCTGGGTGGCGCGAGCTTCGATTCAAGCTGGGCTCTGCGATTCAGCGATATCACTCACATTGCGGATCATCAAGAAGGACGATAAGAACGCCGAAGCCTTTTATGTTCGAGGCCTTGCTCTTTTCTATGCTGGTGATATGGAGCAAGGAGTCAAGCATCTGAAGGAGAGTTTGCGTCTTGACCCTGACCAGACTGTAGTTGCTCACAGCCTCAAGTCTTTGCGTACATCCATGGATTGCATCACACGAGCAAGAGATCATGCTCTCAAACGGCAATTTCAAGAGACTGTTCGACTTGTGAGTCTTTCTTGCCCTCCTATTAGAATCTGATCAATTTTCATTCCGGCTCCATCCCTTTCGTATCCGCTCATATTCTTTGTCAGTTGAGCGAAACATTGGAGTACTGCAAATTTCCGGAAAAGGCTCCTTTGCTTGCTGCGATGTTTTCGGAACGGGCGAGTGCAAACCTGCGACTTCAGCTCTTTCCGGATGCCTTGAGAGACTGTCATTTGGCTATCCAGATTCAAGACGACCACAAAGAAGCTTGGGTCGTTCGAGCCAAGTGAGTTGACTTGAGCTTTTACGAGCTGCGATTCCTGACAGCCTGTTTCTAGTACTCTCATCGCCTTGGGCAGACCCGAAGAAGCTCGTGAAGACATGTCAAGGCTGCTGAAAATCTTTGAGCATGACACGGTGTTTCGTCACTGGTATGACAAGGCAGACTTCGAGGTGCGGAAGCGAGTGCGACCGGACTACTACACGATCCTGAAGGTTTCGACTGTGGCAACGGAGAGTGAGATTAAAGCTGCCTACAAGGTGAGAAAGAGGGAGGGTAGTGGACTGTACATAAGAATAAGGCTGCAGCAACGAGCGCTCGAGTGCCATCCAGACAAGGTGGTTGCCAGTGGTGCCTTGACGGTAGAGGAAGCTGAAGCACAGTTCAAGCTTCTCGGAGAAGCGCTGGAGGTGGAGGGGACGAGCGTCAAGGCGATTGTGTGACAGCTTGTCAGATACTCGGAGACAGCACGTGTCGCCGACTTTACGATGAGGGGTATGACAAAGTGGCGATCGATCAGAGGGTGCAGGTTTGTTGCTCCTCCCTTTCCATGAGCAGACGTTCGTAACTTCTCGTATGCTGCAGGCAGCGCAGAGGGCTGCGAGAGAAGGAGATCACAAGCATCGCTATTGATGAGATGCACCTCAAAACGTCGTGTGCACTTTGCCGACGACTGAACAATTCAAGTGTATTCTTGCTTTTACTCAAGGTAACATTGGAATGTAACGAACAATGGGAAAACTTTTCGGTCGCGCTTGATCCTTTAGCCTCATTTGCGAAGCGTCAGGTCAACCTCGACTGAGTAGATGCGCGTTCATCTCAATACACTCGCATGCTGGCTGAGCTCCTTCCGTCTTAAGAGTGTTGTGGGTCCTCCCCACCAGGTTTGCGAACTTGGGCATGTCCGGCGGCAGACCTGCATGCAGCCTTCAGTTAGTGCTGTGCGTGAGAAAAGGAGCAGGCCCACCAGCTAGGAAGCGACACGGGGATGTTCGACTTGAGCTATGGTTTGCGGAGAAATTTAGAAGTCATTCAACTGAAGGCGATCCATAATGATCAATACCGGAGTAATGTTCTCAACGTGACTATCGTGGAGGGTTGCAGCATCCCGATCATACCTCTTCCTCAGCCCTCGCATCACTTTCTGTACAATCCCAACATCTTCGTATAGATCGCTCTCGTGCTTGATCTCTTTGGTCGGGTGATCGGACAGGTCCCTCAGATTATTCATTGGTTTTGCCTTCATCTGCACTGGGACGTACTCGATATGATTGGAGGGAGATGCACTTCTTGATGGAGGCGGGGCAGGACCGAACACCTCATCACTTCTCTTCTCGTTGAACACAAAGCAAGAAAGACCCGTCGCAGACCGAACGGGCCTCAAGCCAAAGAGAATCAACAACGCACAAAGCCTTGCAAACCATAGCTCAAGGGGTCGAACATTGATCATGCTGTGCTGCCTGACGAGATTGTATGTCTGTTTGTCTTCTTTGTCGTTACCTCTGATCCTTCTCTTCTCCTCCCTTCTCTTCTCTTCTCTTCTCTTCTCTTCTCCCACTATGATTCTGCCGTCTTGGTGTTGCAAACGTACAAACAAGATCATTTTAAAAGATTATTTTAATCGGATGTAACAAATATTTTATAACTATGTATAGTACATATTTTCTCTAAAACTATTTATAGAAGAACGCTCCCCGAATCAAAGAAGATATCTAACCCGTCATCTGTACCAATGCTCAGAGTAAAAGGTAGGGGTACTTCACAACACCTACTATCTAAATCATTTTTTGAAGTTACGCCCCCCAGCTACAATATATATATATATATATGAGCAATTGACCGTACAACAATTCCAGCTAATTTTCGAAGAGAATCAATTAAGCTAATAAGGTTTCTTTTCAGTAGTTGATTTCACGGCCACGGCCTTCCGGCCTTCCGGCCCGATCAGTTGCCCGGTGCGTACAGGGATGAGCGGGGATGAGGGTAATTGTTGATTCGGGGCCGTGGCCGCATGTGCAGAATAGAATGGCATGGGGGAAGCAGGAGGGAGAGGGAGGAGGCAGGAGGGAGGAAGGGAGGAGGGAGGAGGGAGGTGGGAGGAGGCAGGATGGAGGAGGGAAGGGGATAGAAGTTGGGGGAGGGGGGGGGGGGGGGGACGACGAAAAAAAAGATAGATCATAGCAGAAGGAGGCAAGAGAGGGAGGGGCAAAGGAGAACTGAACAAGGATCATTAGAGCAGAAGAAAGAGGGTGGGTTTGAATCGGTCTACGAGCAACCAGTCCACTTCAAGGCATGCTGCAAACGCTGCGGTGTTCCACTGACATGATCATTGCAAGGAGTTGAGAAGTACCATGATCTGGTGAACCGATTCTAAATCAAGTCCGGCAATGACGATGAAATTTGCATCAACTACTTGCTTTCTGTTTCTTGCAGCTTTTCACTTCGTAGCCATAGGAGGTTTCTCTCTCCAGACCCTCGTCAGGCCCAATGCCAAGACTTACTACATCCATCCATCTACGAGGCAGCAGGTCAGGCGAACAGCCGTTCGCTCCCCAGTGATGCAGGTAAAGCTTGTTCCCCTTCATACTTCACCTGCGGTCCCTCACGTTGATCCCCTGCAGACCGGCTGGAGTCGACCTGGTCAGCTGGGTCCAACAGTAGCCCAGCTGGCTAAGCAGAAGAAGCTGCTGGGGCTCGGGGGGCTCAAGAAGCTGCCGCGCGTGTTTCCCGCGGACGAGCTGGTGAACCGGGCGGTGAACCGAGCGTTGTCGCACAAGGAGGACACGACGGTGAAGAACCAGCGGCAGAGGGCGCGGAAGTATGCGGCAGAGCAGCTGGCGATCCTGTCGAAGGAGCTCACGAAGCCGACGGGAGAGATCCTAGAGGGGTACGAGAAGATCCTCAAGAACCTGTCGCCCTTCGAGAAGGTATGCTGTACTAGAGCTGGGGTGTGTTGGAGCTGCTCAGTGTCATGTAGGTTGTGGCAGATCTGACAGTGAAGTCGCGGGAGCTTGCTGGGTACGGATCTCTCCCTGACACCTTGAAAGGGCTGCAGGAGCTGAGAAAGGACACCATGGAGGTCTGCAAGGCAGGGACCAAGGCTGCAAAGGAGGCGGTTTCTCGCAAGTTGACGCTGGAAGAGGTGGACGTAGCGATTGCGAGCATTGAGGAGCTGTGGGAGCGAGACGGCTGGGTCCTCGACCTCCTGCTCAACATGGGCCAGGAGCTGAGGAGCGTCCCCATGGTGGACCCCGAGCTTGACACCGTCGTTCTAGTCGGGTGAACCTCAAGTCTCTCCTTCCTGCGTTGTTCTAGCTCTTCCTCCTCCCCCCCCCTCTCCCTCCATCTCTCCCTCTTCCTCCTCTTCCTCCTCTTCCTCCTCCTCTTGCTCCATCTCTCCCTCCTCCTGCTCTTCCTCCTCCATTCCTTCTTATATCTCCAACTCTCCTTCCCCGCACAACTTCACACCCTCACTTACTGTTTCTTCAGCTCTCCAAATGTTGGCAAGAGCAGCATCGTTCGCAGCATCTCCACAGGAACGCCTGAAGTCAACAACTATCCCTTCACCACCAGAGGTTAACAGCTTCTCGCACCGCTCCTACAGACCCGCCCTCCTCTCTCTCTCTCAGCTCCTTTGCTTCTCTCATCCACCTGCATACCTCTCTCTTGATCTCATCTCCTCCTCCTATCGCAGCTCGTGCCCCGTTCTCTCCTTGCTACTTTCCTCTCTCTACCTCTCTCTTCATCTTCGCTGACTTGTTGCTGGCAGGCATGACCCTCGGTCACATTCTGGATGACCTTGGCGAGCAGATCTGTCAGGTAACTGCACAGAAAGGAGGAAAAGAAGAGGATGTGTGGAGGAAAGCAGAAGGAGGGAAGGGGAGGAGGGAGAGAGAGTGGGCGATAAGGGGCATTGGGGGGGAAGAGAGGAGAGCAAGTTGGGGGGAGGGGAGGAGGGGGGTTAACGAGGAGGAGGAGTCGGTAGTGGTAGTGGTGGCAAGAGGAGCAAGGAACTAACTCCGAGCAGGTCATGGACACGCCTGGTCTGCTCCCCCGCTCCGACCAGGAGAGAAACGAGATGGAGAAGCTGACGCTCGCCTCCATGGTGAAGCATGCAATCGGTCATGGAGGAAGGAGCTGATGGGACCGCAGGAGCATCTCAACAGCGTCATCATCTTCGTGCTCGACCTCACTGGAGAGAGCGGGATCAAGTCCTCCATCTCTGATCAGGTCCCTCCCTCCACGTCCCTAGCTGGTCGGATCTTGACCAGCTCTTGTCCAGCTGAGCGTGAGGGATGAGCTGAGAATTCGCTTTCCGGATCGCGAGTGGATCGATGTTGTCAGTAAGGCAGATATCCCCCTTGAGCCACAGGTAGACTCACTCCATCTCCTCCTCTCCTCTCCTCTCCTCTCCTCCTTCCTCCCTCCCTTCATCCTCTCCCTCTCTACTCTCCTCCTCTCCCTCCCTCCTTCTTCATCTGCTCTCCTCATCTTCATCCCTCTCCCCCACCTCTCTCCCTCTTTCGCTTCCCTTTCATCCTGGACTTTGTCCCTCCCTCTATGTCCCCCCCATTCCATCCACGTGCCGCTATCCTTGCGTTCGACCAGCGACATTGCGGAGCTTCAGACGAGGGTGGCTGTTGACTTGTCTTGCCTCAGTGCGAGCAGAAGGTGCCGGAAGGTGCCTTGCGAATCTCCTCGACGACGCAGGAGGGCATGGAGGTTCTGTCAGCAAGAGTGATGCAGTCGCTGCAGACGCTGCAGGAGAAGAGGGAGGCGAGAGAGAGAGAGAGGAGCCGGTTCATCTACTGAGACCTACCAGGCTGTGCTGTGTTGTTTACAAATGAAGAGAAGGAGGATGAAGAGAAGGAGGGGAGGGAGAAGAAGAGAAGGAGGGGGAGGGGGAGGGGGAGGGGGAGAACACAAGAGGAGCAGGAGGAGGAAGAAGGGGAGGAAGCAGCAGTGGTGAGAAAGGAGGAGCGGGAGGAGGGGGGAGTTGAGGTCAGGCGGTAGTGACGAGATAGAACGTGTCCGAGAAGGCCTGGGGGACCTGACAGGGAGTGAGTAGGAGAAGCTTGACAGACGTGTACCTGCGGCAATCTTGACAAGAGGATGAATTGGAAATGATCCAGACAGTGCTGAGTGAACTGGTGCTCAAGGAAAAGTTCTCCGTCCTCCTTCTTGACCAGATGGAAAAACTTGTGATCCTGCAAAAGTGCTGAGATGAGAAATGTAGGATGAGATACAGGAAGGGGGAGAAGAGGAGGGGGGTTGTAAAGGGGAGGAGCAGAGGAGGAGGGGCAGAGGAGGAGACAGGAGCAGAGGAGGAGGAGCAGAGGAGGAGAGAGAACAGACGAGAGACGAGAGGAGACAGAACAGAGAGAAAAGAGGAGAGAGGAGCAGCAGAGACAGACTTGGAACCTTGGTGATGGAGCACATGACGATGTCCATCCAAAGTGTTGGAGAAATCTTGTCAAACCTGCGCAAGAAACTCACGAGAGCATCTGAAGAGACACCCAAAGACAAAACAGCGAGATGTAGGACAAGGACAAGGACAAGGACAAGGACAAGGACAAGGACAAGGACAAGGACAAGGACAAGGACAAGGACTACAATGACAAGGACTACAATCAGAAGAAAAACGGAGACGATAGGAGAAGGACGAGGACGAGGACGAGGACGAGGACGAGGACGAAGTCAGTCTCACGTCTGTTCCAACTTGACCCAGTCCAAGACCAAGTCGCCGTTGTCAATGACAAAAGGTTTGCCGTACCGTAGAGCCCCTATCAACGCTTTCCTCACCTGATGCACATTGAACGTCAAGCACTCTTACACCTTTCTTCTTTGCCTCCTCCCTTGACCTCTCTCCTTCTTCCTCCACTCCTTCCCTCCTTCCCTCCTTCCCTCCTTCCCTCTACCTCCTCCACTTCCTCTGCATCCGAATCTTCTCCCTTGCTCTTCGTTTCTCCCCGCTTCACCCCCTGCTCGCTAGTTCAGCTCTACCGTCTCGGGCTCGAGGTCTCCAGGCTTGTAAGTCATGAGCAGGTTGTTGTCACGGTAGCGCAGAAAAGTTTGCGCGTTGCTGAGGGTTACGATGAGAAGTGAAGTCGAGAGGGAAAGAAGAGGAAATGAGCTTTCAGTAGAGGACAAACAAGGGCGAGGCGAGGCAGCAGTGGAGGAGATAGAGGAGGACGAAGTTGAGGGAGAGGAGGGAGAGGAGGTGCAACGATAAGAAAGACCTCGACAGGTCGATGATAAGTGCTGGACGTCGATCCGCCTTCCTGATCTCATCCAACGTCTCCTGTAAGGCCCGCAGCCCGATCCGGCAGCTGCAACGGAGTGAGAGGTAGCAAGCAACAGCTCATCAAACCTGTGGGCAGTTTGCGGCACGAGATCCGCTGCTCGGGCAGAGTTCAGCTGAGCCCACAGTCCGAGACCAGCAGGTACTCACCTGGCTCCTTCTCTTGTGGGGGAGGAGTCCAGCAAGCGTGAAGCTCTTGCTCTATCCTCGCCCTTGCCTCTTCCATCCGCTCTGCCGAGAAACCAGCGAGAATCTTGCAACAAACGTCACTAATCTGCGCTAATCTGCGTCTTCGGAAGCAAGATCGACGTGATAAGCAAGTTATCATGAAAGCAACAAGTGTAAGCAGCATTGTGAACCACACGAAGATCATTTGCTACGTACAGGACCTGCTGGTCCACGTTCCTCAATATCACTTATCTTCTTCGTCCTCTTCTTTCTCCTCTTCGTTCTCCTCTCTCAGCGCATGTAAGCATCGCACCTCCTTCACTTCTTGGTCGCTCGCTGCATCCATCGGCGATTCCCCGTCATTGTTTCGGATGTCGCAGTTGGCCCCATAGGACAGCAGGAGCCTACACGCCTCCGGCTGACCAGCAGGTGTCAAAAACTGCGATCCAACCCTCAGCATGCTCTTCACCTTTCTCATGAACGCAGCACGGAAGATTGGCGTCCTCCCATGAGAATCTTGTAGATCTATCACTGACGTGGCTCCGTGCCTGACAGACTCGTTATCTCATACATGTTGGGTTCCTCCCCCTCCCCCCTCACTCCTCCCCCCCTCCTCCTTCTCCTCCTCCTCCTCCTTCTCTCACCGTCCTCCTCCCTCCTCCTCCTCCTCCCTCCTCCGCCACCTCCTTCCCTATCATACCTCAGAAGCTCCCTCAGCACAGACGTAGCTCCTCCCACCGCAGCCTGCATCTCAACGTCACAAGCGCAAGGAGCAGACGGCAGGCACCTCAGACAGAGGCGTCGAATTGTTCTCGTTCACACAGTCAGGCTCGACGTAGGAGGTCAGAGAATTGATTCCTCTATACCTAAACGCCAACGTCACCCCCCCTCCCTCCTCCCCGCCTGTCTAACCATGGATCGCAGAGACAAACACACGTCATGCTGTCCGGGTCGGTAGTGCAGGCTCGCTGTGAGACAGGAGGGAGGAATGAGCCAGTCGGACGAGGAGGAGGGTGAGGAGGAGGAGGAGGAGGAGGAGGAGGAGGAGGAGGAGAGTTCTTACTTGGATCTTCCCTGAAGCATCGGAGATACCCAATAGCTGACGGACCTGATGTGCTGTGAGACCCGTGCATCAGGTGGGAAAAGGTTGTTACGTCCTCTAGCTCGTCATCAAACGCGTGCTCAAAGATTTTCGTCTTTCTCCTGTTGTACTCCCTCTCCCGCTTCTTCTTGTCTTCCTCTTTCTTCTGGATGCGCTTTTCTTCCTCGAGGATCAGGGCAGTCAGCTCATCTCTCATCCTCTGCTCTCGCTCCCGTCTTTCTCTCTCCGCCGCCTCCCTCTCTTCTCGTTGTCTTTCGAGCTCCTCTTCAGCTTTCAACCTCTCCTCTTCGCTCATCTCTTTCTTCGCAGGCGATGCCTTCTTTGCTGTCGTTGTTGTCTTTGGCTTTGCTGTAGTTTTCTTCGCTGCGGGTGCCTTGGAGGAGCTCGTTGCTGACGACTTCGCTCCTGAAGCTCCTGGCTTCGTCGCTGCCACTGGCTTCTTTGCGGCGGCGGCTGCTGGTGCAGCTGGTTTCTTTGTTGTTGTTGTTGCTGCTGCTGCTGCTGCTGCTGCTGCTGGCTTGGCAGCGGACGAGCTCGCCTGAGCTTGTATGCGAGGAGCGCTGCTGGCTCTCTTGACTGGGCTAGGGGAAGTCACATCGCTCTTCTCGTCGCCTGTACCATCCTGTTACAAGTCACCCCAGCAAACTTCCAGCTCCTACCTGGTACGTCAGGTTTCGTGCTGGCCGGACGAGCGGAGTTAGCTAGGGGTGAGCTGGACTTGACTGATTTGGTGTCAAGGGGTCGACCCCCTGGCTGTTGGGTGGGTAACTTGGGAGGCATTCGGAAGCCTTTCAGGAAGGAACAGTCAGTATCGTGAAGCTAAGTTATCATGCTTGCCGTGGAATACATGGATATCTCTCTCCTCGCCTGCTGCAATCTCACACTGATTCTCCTGTATCCACTCACCCGTTTCCTTACATATCCTCCTCTCTTGACAATAGAAGCGATCTGTACACTAGAATCTTCCTTCAGCATCTGTGCTGTTGTCCTTCTCCTTCCCTTCCATCCTCCATTCTCCATCCCTACCTTCCTTCATTCTCCATCCCTACCTTCCTCCGTTCCTACTCCCTCTCGTCCTCTATGCCTCCATGCTGCTGCGCCATGCCTCCCCCTACTTCTTTCTGCGCCCTACGACATCGAGTCGCATCCGGTAAGCAAGCTGCTCTTATCACCGGTCTCCTCCTAATGAAAAGGTTGCTCGAAAGGGGGTGGGGTACTCCTGCGGTACAGGATTTTCCTGTGCATGGACTGTAGGGAAGGACGACGAGGAGGGGGCGGCGGAGGCGGTTGTGACTGTAGGAGGAAGCAAAAGCTTAGCGAGAAAGACCTCTCGCTTCCTTCCTGCCCTCCCCCTCCTACCCCACCTCTTCCAATCATCTCTTGCTATCTTGTTCATTGTCGTGGAGGTCGATGTTACGGAGTTCCGTTGCTTTCCCTAGATCAAGAGACAGAGAGGACAACATGGCTGCCTTGTCCTGCACTCTCTATTTCATTGAATCAAACAAAACAATTTGGAAATCAATTGTTTGCGGCAAGCATGGCGATGAGTTGAAGTCACTTCTTTTCCTTAGCTGCTGCACAAATTGTTGCAGAGCAGACGAAGGGGAATCAAAGTCAGGGAGTCAGCCTTCCTCCATGAGAGTCGACAGGCTCTTACCCGAATTCGTCGATACCGGACGAGATGCTGCATGAAAGGAATCTCAACTGAAGGAGAACCATAGGAGCAAAGAAACTCACGCAGAGTAACGCCCATCTTCTCTGCCTTACTCTTCACCAACTTCTGAAAGGCCAGCGCTTCCTCTCTGCTACTGCGGCTTCCGAAGCTTGCAGGCCTTCCTTCGTCTATTTCAGACCGTCAGTCACTGTACCCAACACCTTGATGAAAACCTTGCGCCTTCGGAGATTGGACTGGAGTTCCGCTTGCTGCAGTGTTTCCCTCCACCGGCTCACCTTCCTTGTCTTCCTTCTGAATTGCTTCTTTCACATCTTTGTGACTTTCTTCATTCTCATCCTTCTGATTTTCTTCTTTTACATCCTTCGTCCCGACAGCAGTGTCCTTGTTCTCCGAGGCTCCTTCGACTTCTTTCGCCTCATTTCCTGCAGGATCCATCGAAACCTCCTCCGGCGTCGTTTTCTTCTCGCCCTCTTCCTTTGAAGTTCTGCATCAGCTAGAGTGAGCAGCGGAGCTTTCGTAAGAGCACAATGTAGCCTACTCATTCGGGACGTCCTTGTCCTTCAACTCCTCCTCTGGGCCCTGTGCTTCTTCAACCTGCAGCGCATTTAATGTCGACCTGGGACGAGGTGCACATGGGTTACAAACCAAGTCTTCAGCTGTGGTCGAAGGCTCGCAAGAGCCCGTCTGTATCACTTCGAGCAGTCCAGAAGACGCTGCGTGAAAGGAATCGGACAGGTGAAGAGCCAATGATGAAAGATTCTGAGAGCGCTCTTTGTCTAACTTGGTCCTCTCTCTCTCTCCGTCTTCGTTGATCTTTGATCGTCTGGCAGACTGCAGCTCATAGAGTGTGTACGCCCTGAAGTCGTCATGCTTCGAGCCCTCCGCTCCCATTTTGAACTTCAGGATCTGAAGCGCGAAACGTTCGTGGGTGGGAGGTGGGGGAAACGCAGAAGTGACTGCGTCCGGATGTCCGAGGGTGTCAGTGCTGCTAGGAAGACGTTGAGATGGGGAGCGCCTGCCTTGTTGTCACTGCAAGCTACTACCTGCCCCTGTTCACTTCAGCGCTTGTCAAGAGGCAGGGGTAAAGGAGAGGCCGACGAGGACGGGTCCAAACTTCCGGGGCAACCTAGTGTTGGGATTATCAGGCAAAGGTCAGACATTTCTTAAATACCGTGATAATTAAAACTGGGTATGTTGTCGACTTAAGGTCAGGCGGAAGTACATTGATTGTCACCGAGTACAGAATGTGCGCGGCGCGGGAGGAGCAGGCAACACAAGGGGGGGGCTACTAGGAGGGAAATCATAAGTCATCCTATAAGTAAAATCAGTGAAGCCCCGACAGCGTGACACGGCCAGAGTATTCATCAGTGACTGACTGAGAGTAGTTATGATTTAACTCAACTTTGAGTAAAGATATAGTTATGATTTAACTCAACTTTGAGTAAAGATATAGTTATGATTTAACTCACTGACAACCGCCGGGCGACTCGGACGGCCCGGCCCGGCCCGGGCCGCTGTTCCGCTGGCCGGGCTTCCGACTCACCGTCAGCGAGGGGACTCACTGTGGGGCACCGGTGGCCAAGATGGTCAACGGCCATGCGATGCACTGACGGTAGCAACCGATGGGGAGGAGGAAGCGAGAAAGAGAGCAGAAGGGAGCAGAGCCGTGAGCGACTATGCTGAGATGAGAAGAAACTTGCGTGTCGGATGGACGAGAAAAGGACCATGGAAGGAGTCACGTCACCATGATGACTAGGCCGGGCTGTACATTGACCATGAACCCCTCACATCTCACAGGCATCGACACGTGATAGCAACCGAAATAACGATCAAGGTAGTCAAGAGATGATGTCTGATCTGAAAGAACAACAAGAAGTCGACGAGATGGTCGGCGAGAAATTCCTCCAGGGGCATCAAGATGCGGCGATGTTTCCCCAGGGCAGCATCGCGGACCTGGAAGAAAGCATCGAGACAGTCTGGAAGGCATTTGCAGATGGTGAGAATGCGAATAGATTCATCGCACATCTCTGATGGACATGTTGGCAGTCATTGGCAGCGAGAGTTCGTGCGTGTCCAGCGTGATGAAATCCAACAAGAAGATAGATCTTGTGCTCGACATGCTGCAGGTTGTGATATTGTGCGATGTCGTAAACAGCAGAACACGCCTGGCTCTCTTGTCTGATGTCTGCTGCAGAAACTCTCTAAGAACATTCAGAGGGGAAAGAAGATGGCTCTTGTTGCAAGAGACGAGCACGACGAGCAGTTGAAGTCTTTCATCTTTGAGATCCATAGCATTGCTGTGTTGTTTCAGTCTGAGACTGCGAGCAACACAAAGCAGCTGAAACACTTGTTAAGTCGATCTAAAGGTAAGACATCATGAAATTCAGTGTATGCAGCGAGTTTTCATGTCAAGAACCGACATGCACGTGTTAGGTGCTCTGTCAGACATCAAGTATCAGATCAACAGGATATCGGATGGATCTATTGTCTACACTATTCCATCAGCTCCGTCTGCGAACAAGCTGCTGCAATATCTGTACAAGAGATGGCTGAACAATCGGACTCTGATTGGAATACACCTGGATGTCTGGAAGAAATTCCATGAGTACAACAGGTATCATGCACGCATGGTGAAGATAGAAAAGGCTGTCTGGAAGATGCAACAGCGGGCTAGAGTACAGCAGATGTTCTTCTTCAACCTGTGGATGGAAGTGCTGGACTCCAAGCAGCGACTTGGCATTTGCAAGCAAAGAGTGTCTGCCAAGAGTCAACGCACTTGGATGATGGAGTTCCTCCGAAACTGGAAGAGCCTGACTTTTCGAAATAGACGGACCGAACGCTTCATCTCAAGGCAGCAGCGCTATGGGCTGGGTATGATGATGAAACGATGGATGCACTTTAAACTTCAAGTGAGGAGGAGGAGGAAGATCAGCGTAAGCACTGAGAGTGTTGCTAAGGAACATTGACAAGAGATTGACAGGCTGTGTTATCAACGGAGATGCAAAGTCGATATCAGCTCATCTCGTTTCAGTTTTGGAGGAGTGGGATAGTCTGGAAGAACAAGTGGAGAAGACTGAATGTTGCAAGAATGCAACACTCTCAGGCGCAATCATGCTTGTTCCAGCACTTGCTTCATTGGTTTGCGATCAAGAGAATAAGAATCAAAGTGAGAAGCAGATCCAAGATGCTTCAACGCCGGGATGCAGGGCTCGTGTTTGATTGCTGGAGGACTCATGTCAGCAGAATGAAGAGCCTGGCAAAGCGCAAGATGAATGTTATCATTCGCAGGCAGTGGAACCAACAAGCATCTTGCCTGCAAGTCTGGTGCAGTTATGTCTACATGCAAGAGACCAGGAAGATTGTACTGGTGAAGATGCAGAGGTGCTCAAATGTCATATCAATGCAATCGATCCTCAAGTATTGGTCCTACACAGCCAAGATCGTTCTGGAAAGCAAGAACTTGTACAAGTTGAGGAGGACGTTTCAGAGGCTGAAGAAGGCCCAAATATTGAGAAACTTGTACAGTAGAATCAAGGAATCTTGGGACTCAGTCAACAATCTTCAAATGCTCAAACAGTATTTCAATCGATGGCAGATCTTCTTTGACTGCATTTTAGCTGCTTATCATCAGCTGCGGAAAACAGCAATGGAGAATGGGCGACTAGAGCTCTCAGCAGTCTTCTCGGAATGGAGACAACATGTGGCGGTGACCATCTCTCTCAGATGGAAGGGAGAGCGCATTGCTGATCGGAACAGCTTGTACAAGCTACTCGCACACCTGCTGGCCTGGAACTCTCAACAGCATGGAAGCAAAAGTCGAAGCTCAGTCCGGCATTACTCCACCTTCTTGACCAAGACGAGGAGGCACAACCTGAAGCAGTACTACCTCAGGACGATGTACTCCTACCTCACCGGGGTCAAGTACATCGCGGCCAAGTTAGAGCAGGTAGACAGGAGGTTGAGACATCGGAGAACCAAGCAATTTTACCAAATGTGGCGTGGGCTGATACCCAAGAGAAGAGCTGTCCTCTCTCTCACAAGGAAGTTTCTTCGCAACTTTATGCATCTATGGCTCCACTATTTCCGTCACTCTGTGAACATGAAGGTGTGCAGGATGGTGTATGGGGCATGGTGCCCGGTGAGCCCTCTCCTCCCTCTCCCTCTCCCTCTCCCTCTCCCTCTCCCTCTCTTTTCTCTCTGCTCACAGCAGCTTCAGGAGTGCAAGCAGCCCCTTCGCGGGGTTGAGACCAAGGTAGACCTTGCGGTCGCTCGGAAGCTGCGAGAGCTGGCAGGCAGGGAGGCAGAGGAAGGAGGAAGCCTGCTGGACCTCATGGAGACTCGCGCTTCTTCCATCGCGCATGGCGACATGAGCGAGGCGCCGCTGGAGGAGCCAGCAGACTTCCAGCTGCACGAGCCACAGGACGAGAGAAAGACGCCGCGGGCGAGCAAGAGGAGCCCCAAGACTCGCAGGATGAGAAGTCTGCGGGTTGTCATCCCGAGCGCCGAAGAATCCATGTACCAGGAAGTGAACGAGGCGTTGATCTCAGCCCATGAGGAGCTGGGCAGATACTCCTTTCTGAGGGAGGAGCTGAACAAGGTCAAGGACCAGCAACAGGTCCGTCTGCTGCTGCTGCTGCTGCTGCTGCTGCTGCTGCTGGTGCTGGTGGTGGTGGTGGTATGACCTCGAAATCCACTTTGTTCTCCATGATTGGTTGGCCTGCCATCATGTTTCACTTTCATGCTTTGATCCCTAGAAAAAATATTCTAGGGCCAAAGAGTTGGTCCAAGGAGGAGGATCAGCAGGAGCAGGAGCAGGAGCAGGAGCAGGAGCAGGAGCAGGAGCAGGAGCAGGAGCAGGAGCAGGAGCAGGAGCAGGAGCAGGAGCAGGAGCAGGAGCAGGAGCAGGAGCAGGAGCAGGAGCAGGAGCAGGAGCAGGAGCAGGAGCAGGAGCAGGAGCAGGAGCAGGAGCAGGAGCAGAAACGTGTACCAACATCTCCGTCATCTCCTGCCTTTGCTGTCTCTTTGACGCTCTTCTACAGCCCAGATGGCTTCCTCCTTCACCCCCGCTCGGCTTGAATAGCGCCTCCTTCTCCAAGCTGTCCCCCTCCAGTCTCAGCAGCCTCATCTCCAGTCCACTGGCAAAGAGGAGGAAGCGGAAGCTGATTGTTATCGTGCAACAGAACGTCTCATAGCATCTGATGTGATCAACAGGTACAAGCTAAGGAGAAGATTGATGACAACAAGTCTGACATGTTGCTATCAACGTTTGCTGCTCTTGTACCTCAGTGCAGAGGCTGACATGCGTACAGACCCTCGACCTTCTCTCCGCTGGAAATCTCCAACTACATCTTCTCTTCCAGCCCTTCTCTCAACTACGCCAGGATGAGCAGAGTACACAGAGCTCTTGCTGACGCTGAGGATTTTTCAGAGGGGCAGGGGGAAGAGACGTAGGGGAATCAAGTATCAGTACGATGAACATCTAAGAGACCAGGACAAGTTCATGTCATGTCAGGTATTCACACGTGTGTTTAATAGCTCGAGGACCCGGGGCCCGACCTTCAGTCTCGAGCAGCCTTGCCGATCTCACCAGCAGGGTGGCAGCGACTGAAGTCCTTCTTGGAGAATCGCTTCCTCTTGGAGAGAACAACAGCTAACGCGTCGCCCACTGACATCATCACTATGGCACTTGCGGTAGGTGCCAGTCTGCTCGGGTAGTCAGAGGAGCATCCAAGTAGCAACATACGTCACCCGTTATGGTCCAACTCCTTGTGCTTGCCGATGGGTATGCAGAGCGAGCACAGGCTGCTCAGCGTCGAAGTCTCGGAGGAGCAGACGGCGATGGTCTTGACTCGCATCTCCTTGAGCGATCGAGCGACGTCGAGCACCTCTTGCGTCTCTCCACTGTTGGACAGCAGGAGCACAACATCTCCTCCTCGCACCACCCCCAGGTCGCCATGCAGAGCTTCAGTCGCGTGCATGAAGAGGGCCGAGGTCCCCGTGGACGAAAATGTCGCTGCGATCTTTCGCCCGAGATGACCGGACTTGCCGATTCCCACAACAATTACACGGGAGTTGGCATCAAGCCTCTCCAGCATCGACACAGCATCGTCAAAGGACGCGTCTACCTTGTCCGCCAGCCTCATCAGCGCCTCTGCCTCCTCCTGGATCACTCTCCTTGCCAGACTGTGCGGGGACGTCTTCTCAAGCTCACATGCCGGCCTGACCTCCTCTATCTTGGAGATCAAGAACTCTTTGTTCCCGTCCAAGTTGGTCGCTCCCTCCCCCAGACTCCCCTTGCAGTGTCGCCGACCCAACGACTCCGTTGAGCTGAACCCGCGGCACCTCCCGCTGCCCGCAACCTTCTGCGCAACCTTCTGACTACCCAAGAGGAGCCCCGAAGTCTTTCTACACAGCATCAGGCATCTCTTAAGACTCGCCATCGCTTCAACTAAGTGCTCAGCTCCTACTGCATTGTGTTGACTTCGCCTCGGCCGGGTGGTTGAGCACGAAGAGAGCAGGTATCAAGTGCAAGTTCTGGTGTACACGGTCTCTGCAGCTCAACCCGAGATACGAGAGAGAAAGATCTGCAGAACCAATGGAAATCAACATTAGGAAAAGGTTCAACAAGAGGGGTTATGGAGAATACTGAGTGAATAGTCTGGGATATGAGACTCATTACGTCTGCTTCTTCAACTAGAACGAAGTTGGCTAGCAAGCATAATTCCCTTCGAGATAGTTCGACCCCTACCATGTGTCAAATGTTCATGTTCTTTCTCACACATCTTCTAAAAATCTTCGTATCCTTCTCTCGTCTTTCACTTATAAGGAATCCATATTCCGTTCTTGCATTATCAGCAGAACCAAGCTGCAGATTATTTGTTCTCGGCCTCTTCTCTTCTTTCCATCATTCTCCTCCTTCCTTTTTTCCCTTCTGAATTCTTTCACCCCTCCTGCCATACCCTCCTTCTCTTTCCACTCATCTATCTAGGATTCAACGCCAATTTCCATCTTCACCTTCAACCTTCGCCATCTCTCCGCTTCTTATATCTTTTCCCTCTTCCTCCTCTTGATCTCTTTATGCTTTTGAACCTGTCCACGCACCTATCCCTGCTCTTGCTCCTGCCCCAGCTCCTGCCCCTGGCCCTGCCAATGTCCCTTTCCCTACTCGTTCCTTCTCTCTCTCTCTCCCTCCCTCCCTCCCTCCCTCCTACCCTGCCTCCCTGCCTGCCTGCCTGCCTGCCTGCCTGCCTGCCTGCCTGCCTGCCTGCCTGCCTGCCTGCCTGCCTCCCTCCCTCGATCCCTGCCTCCCTCGATCTCTCACTAGCTCACTCGCTCGCTACCAAGCCGTGCACAATACACAGAAGAGGGAGGAG
>NW_005434619.1:349306-363236 GCF_000315625.1 Guillardia theta CCMP2712
CTCTTCTTCCCCCCACCATCCTCGTCTCCTTGTCTCCCTCCCTCCCTCCCTCTACTTCCCCCCACCATCCTCGTCTCCTTGTCTCCCTTCCTCCCTCCATCTCCTCTTCCCCATCCCCGTCGCACTCGCTCGCTCGCCCGGGGACCATAACATGCCCGATGCCTGCAAGCGTCTCGGGACCCCTACCCCCTCTCCCCTCCCTGTCTACCCACCTCGTCTATACCACCCACCCGTTCTTCTCTATTTGACTACCCCTGGTATTCCCATCTCTTCGGCTACCTGAGTGGTCCCCACGTGGAAAAGCGATTAGCTAATTCTCAATCCCCTCGAAGCACATCGTCAAGAACCCCCACTTTCGTCAAGAAACTTCCCTAATTCAGGGGTGGGGTACTCCTTTGACAGTTATGATGAGTAACGTATTCCGTAACGTTCAGCAACGAGGGCGCCATGCTTGAGAGGGACAGCGCTGGTAAGAATTGCGGGAGGAGGTGGGGAAGGGAAGGAGGAGAGGAGGAGAGAAGGAGAGGAGGATCATTGCATATACTTGTGGATGTACGGGATGTTGTGGTGGAGCATTCCGGTGAAGATGATAAGAGCGAATCTGAGCTAGAAGGTACTCGAGACGCAATGAGCGCGAGGAAGTCGAGTGGCAGGCGAAGTAAGGAGAGCTGGAAATGTTTATGAGGTGATAGGTGGAGTTTCTGATGATGGTGGTTCGATCTGGCCTGGTTCAAAGCCCAGAGGAGTGTTGATATGACATGCTGCCTCCAAGAAGGCACCAAGGGACAGTGAACTGTGCGAGCTCAGAGTGCATGCGACATCATGCATACAGACAGGGTTTTCGTGCGAGCTGAACATCTCACGCCTCCATGTACAGGCCCTCACGACGACTACTCCAACTGGAAGAAGCGTCCCCACGACGATGACGACTACAGCCCTTACGATGATCATGGATACCACGGAGTCGCAGCGAAGCGGGCGCATGTGGACGGGGACAGGCCCTATGCGATCAAGGTGCTGCATGTCTTGTGTGTGCTCAAGGTTGTGATGATTGAGCCAGTTCCTCGCGAGCAATAAGGATGCAGGAACTCTGATCGGCAGGGGCGGGAATACCATCTCTTCTCTCCAGCAGAGGACGGGAGCGAGGATCAGAGTCTCAAACGGGAACGAGTACTATCCAGGCACACAGAATCGCATTGTTCTCTTGACAGGTCAACTATCAAACATCATGGGGGCACTGGAAGGCTCTCTGCGTGAAATTTATGGCGATTTCAGCGGTCACTCGGCTCCTTCCCCTCCTGGGGATGACAGGGACAGCAACGGCATCATGTTGACACTCGCTGTCCCTGAAATCTCTTGTGGGCTGTTAATAGGACGTGGCGGGGAGAACATTAGGGTGATGGTGGAGGAGAGCGGCTGCAAGATACAGCTTACAAACAAGGACCACTTAGTTCCAGGGATCACGGAGAGGCTTGTCCTGGTGGTGGGGCAAATAGATCGAGTGCTCAAGGCAGTGGAATTGATTTTGTACAAGATGTGGGAGGATCCAAAGTGCAGGTATGACAATCCCACGACCCAGTACAACTCGAAGCCGCTGGCCAGCGACCTGACCAAGGCTGTGCGAAACCTTCAAGGGTCCTCCATGCAGCCGGAGCGATCGTCGTATGGCAACTCAAGTAGCTGGGACTCGTACGGGAGGGACTCGTACAGCAGAGATTCTTATAGCAGGGACTCTTACAACCCATCGTACTCCCCGAGGGAATCGGATCCTCCCGTCGATAGGTACTCCAACTCTCAGTACGACATCTACAGCAACGCGTACGTTCCATCGGGAGGAGGAGGAGGAGGAGGAGGAGGAGGAGGAGGAGGAGGAGGAGGAGGAGGAGGAGGAGGAGGAGGATCAGGTATGGAGGACATTCCTTCACTGAGGGTCAAGCTGACCATGCTGGTATAGGATCTAGCGGAAGGTCTTCATCGACTGTCACGTAATATACTGATGCTGTTAGGATGTGTGCAATACTCACGTTATCTTGTCTCTGCAGATATACGGTACATGTGCCGGACAACCTGGTCCCGGCTATCCTTGGACGGGGAGGACAGATCATCAAGGAGATGATGGAAGTGAGCGGGGCAACGATCAAAGTGAGCCAGAAAGGAGATTTTGTCCCAGGAACGAATAACAGGATCATATCTATCATAGGTGAATTAACTCCATGCCTCTGCACTAATGGAGCACGTTGCTGAGCGTGTGCCTTGGCAGGGGACCAGAACGCTGCATCTTACGCCCATCAGCTGGTCAGTGCAAGAATCCCGCAGTTCTAGTGACAGAGAGGTATGAAATGTTGAGCAAGGGTGAAGCTGGTGAGGTCTTGGAGACAAGATTTTGCCTTCGTCCCTCCTCGTCCAGCTCTTCTCCAGGAGATGGTTGAGTAAAAGCTGACTAATTGATAATCCCTTGCGGTGGACGCGCCCACGGCCGGTCGAGAGAGACAAAAGGCCGAGGACCTTGTATGGCGTCAAGACACTCAAATGATCGTCAGTGAGACCTTTGGACGCAGACATGAGCATGTAAGCGAGGCCTGAGGAGACGGTGAGATCGCGTGAGGGGGGGGGAGAGGGACGGGGAGGAGCAGAGGAGCAGAGAAGAGGGAAGGGGAGGAGCAGAGGAGCAGACAAGAGGGAAGGGGAGGAGCAGAGGAGCAGAGAGGAGGGAAGGGGAGAGCGGGGAGGGCAAAAGAGGAGACATGGGACATTGGATGGCAACTTACGAGAGATAGCAGAATCCAATCGTCCGATGAAGTAGTCGCACTGCAACTCACTCATTCTTGCTGCTCACATGATCTCTGGCGCACCTGAGACAAGGTGTCGATCTCTGCAATGGCGTGTAGGGCGGTAGCGCTGCCGTCAAGCTCTCCCCGCTCGATCCCTGCGCATGCGTCAGCGGAGGATTGTGCAGAGTTTGTCTCGCACTTCTTTCCACCCACATGTCATACTGAGACTCGGCAGGATTGTGTTCAGGAGCCTGAGAAAGTGTCACCTAGCAACTAGACCCGCATCGAACTTGACCTGCGATGCTCCGACGTCGTAAATTTTCCTGTCAATCTGCGACAAACATTGCTCATGCTCAAGTCAGTGTCAGGCAGGCAGGAGAACCGGCAGAGAGAAGCATTCAAAGTCTTGTAACGCATGGCACTTTTCCACCGTTTCGACATCATCAGTAGCAAGGAAGATGTTGGACACCTGGAAAACACATTTGAAACGAGCAATCAACAAGATTTGCTTCTACCCCATACAACTCTTTCATCGCTCTCGCTTCCCTCAGGAAGTTCTCGAAATGCGGCATCCATCTGCAATGAAATGGTCACCAGGAGATTCTCACAGGCAAGCTCGCCTTGCTGCCATGAAGGAGTCGCCTCGCCGAACATGTATGCCGATGATCGGATGTTTCATGTTCATTCCCGACCTGTCCGATCCTGTGATATGATTCCTCGTATGAGATCGGCTACCTTAGAGACTCTATGTACTGCCCTGTTCCAGAAAGTAGGGAAATGAGGGATGTTCAGTGTAAAGCTCAGCAACGGAGAACAGGTACTGGTGCGGTCGTTGAAACGCCAGATGAAACTTAGAGCATGCGACTGAGAAACAACGTCTATGAAATCATGAACCTGATGCAAGAGACGTCACCTGGAGCCAGAATGATCCCTTGTGAGCGTATTTCGGTGTCGAGAAGTCATGCATAATTCCATCAACACCTGACCACGTGCCTTCACGCTCAGCCGCGAGCATTGCAGGCTTGTTCTGAACGAGGACGATGGTCAAAAATCGAAAGTCTGCGCGTTCATGGAGCTCACATCGTCGTCAACAACTCTGAAGGAGACGTTTGTGACTCTGAGAAAGTAGCAGGACAAGCTCCTGTCATCTCCACAGAACTTGGAGGAAGTCCAAGTCGCCATGCTCCCGTTAGGTGCAGTGAAGATTCCTCCTGCACTCATTTCAGCATCAAGACTGACTTTTTCTCTTCAACAACAAGACAGGACCTGTCGCAAAGGCTTTCGCAAGATTGTGAGCTGCATACACCATCTAACTACTCGTCATGGTCGACATGAGCAACTCACGAGCAAGTGTACTCACGGTCACTCCGAAGCCTGACATCGGGGAAGCAGACGGTCGTACGTCCCACGGATCAGCATGCTGGGGGAATTGAGACTCAAACATGTCCTTGTAGACCTCAGCGGATTCCTCCTGCACTTTAGCTACACTCTGAGCCAGGACTTGCTCGTCAGGAAGGTATCTTGTATCTGTACAGAGATCTGTACACTGAATTTTGCCCTTGCCCTCCTCTCTCGTGGAATAATGCCATACTCCACAGACCGAGGACGCATGGCACCCATCGACGCTCTCGACCTCCGACGGTGAAATTATGTGTCTGCACAGGAAGGTCAACCCGCCGCTTCTTCAGCACCCTGGACTACCTTGCTACATAATCCTGATACTCCAAGAGCTCGATCTGTGTCAACGGCACTGAAGTGCTCGTATCAACGTGAGAGAGGCTGTTGGCTGAGGCCTGTCGTCGACCGTCTAGAATCTCTAAGAGGTCAACGTCAACGTCAGAGTGCTTCACTATGAAGGCGCTTTCTCCGACGACCGGCCCGCAAGTTTCCTCTGCGCCACTGCACAGTGTGACGGTGATCTTGTGATGGCCGGCAGCGACATTCTCAATCGGAACGTCACACGGATAATCTTCACACAAGTGCAAACGAGCTCCGTCGAGATGGACTTGGACCCTTGTCTCTTGACTCCAGTGCATGTACCGGCGAATGGACGCTGTAAGATTCAACGCTGACGCATCCTGAGGTCGGATCACGAGCACGTCCCGAGATGCTTCAAAGAATGCATTCTTGGACAGGATGAGAACCTTGGCCTCGGAGTGCCCAGAGGGCGAGACTGGGTTCAGAACTTGAAGGAATATGCCGACTGCGAGGTAAACGAACACGGAGGGTCTACGCTGCATCATGGAGGAAGAAGAGAGCTTCCACTAGACAAGAGCTCCTCAGCAACCTCCCTTACCTGCTTCTGTCCTCGCCTCCTCTTCACGCATGTTTCCCCCTTCCCCCCTCCCTCTCCCTCTTGCTCCTAGAGTATTTGCCATGACGCAGCCATCTCAAGTTTGTGGTATCGCCTTGACCGTTTTAAACCGTTTCATGTACTCCGTGTCAAACATTCGGAACCAGGCAAGCACTTCATTGCTTTCTTTGCTCAGTAATACACTACTCTTTCAGTAAACAACACATCAGCAACCGCTTTCAGTACAGTTATCCTCTTCACAGATCCCGCACATTGAACGAGCTGTCGTCCATCTTATCTAGAGCTATCCTAACTGGCTCCAACCCTGGCTCGTTGAGAATACTCGCAAGCATGTGACTTGGATTTGATTTCTCCTTCTCCCCTGACGCTGTCTCCTTCACCAGCTCTCCACTGAGTACAAACTTGAGAAGGGAAGGCGAGAAACCAGCTAGCAGGGTCACTCCGGGCGTGTCTGACTTCACTGGAAATCCGTCTGAGGATGAATTGACATTCCAGAAGATGATGTGGGGCGGCTCTATCGGCCGGCCATACAGGCGCATTCCCTCCTGCCTGAAGAGCTGCTTCATGTTGTCGTGAGCTGTCTTGGGGTCCTGTCCCGCCGCTTCATCGAACTGCATGTCTGAGATGATGAGCAAGTTGGGGATCTCGTCGGGCTGGAGACCCTTGCTGCGGACCAGCTCCAGGATGAGTTTCATGGCCTTGTACACATCCGTGTTGCCACCCCAGTCTGCTCGCATCAGTGACTTCACTTTGTCGACTATGTTGGTGCAGCCTTGCAGCTTGTGCCATGAAGGCCTCTCAGAGAAGGTCAGGACGAGGTCCCTATACGCTGGGTGGGATACTTCGGAGCAGAGGATTCCAAGGGCGATAGAGACGAACATCGGGGTGCCGCTCATGGATCCAGACACGTCTGACATTGCGATCGTTTTCCCGAGATCCACAGGTCGTTTAGAATCCGATTCCAATGCCTTTGCCTCGAGCACATCTTGGACGATGGAGAGCAGCTCGGATTTCTGTTCGGTGCTTTCATTCCCTGCCTTGACTGCAAGATGGTCGTCAAGGTCTTGGGACATCGCTGAGAGCTCTGCTTTCCTGTTTGAGATCATCTCCTCGACATTTTCCCGCACTTTTTCCCATAGAACCCCACAGATTTCTCGGACAGCCCCTGAGCAACGCTTCATGCCAAGGATCTTCTGTACAATCTCGTGAGGGAAAAGCTGCTTCCCATTCAGGGTCTTCTCGCGTGTCGCCTCAAGAAACGTTTCACGGCACTTCATCCGACTCTCTTCCGAGGAACGCATTTCTTCACCTTTGACCTCCTCATTGAGGAAAGCTTTCATGTACCTCTGCACCGCCAGGGAAGGGACAGTGTTGAATTGTATGGTATCCCACTGGTTCGAGCTCATCTTCACCTCGGGGACATCCAAGGCTCTCCTCAGCTCGGACAACATCCTGCGGTATTTGCTCTTGACGTACCGGCCGGCTCTGACGGGATCTTTTGTCGATGTCAGGACATCACCATAGAGCTTCTGACAGATGCTTCGGGTCGCTCCGAGCTCGCGTCCAAACGCATGACCCTCGGAGGGTGCGAACTTTGCGCACAGAGAGAGTTTGGGTACCAGCCCTTGCTCTTGAGCTTCCGTTAGCTCTCTGTAATCGGTTTTGAGCTGATCAGCAAACAAAGTCCAGACTCTGTCTGCGATAACATCATAGTCATCCTGCTGCATACCTGCACCTTTGCAATTTTGCAACAGGAGCAACAGGTCCTTCCAATATCCAAAGCTGGGAACAATGACGAGAAGCTCGAGCACCACTGAGGGGAAATATTTGTACAGAACTCGCATCATGATCAAGAAAAGTTTGCGCTCTCCCTTTCCTCCCCTGCACCAACGAGTCTGGAACGCCAGCACGAAAAGCGATTTGACGGTTTGGACGTCGCCGTGCTGTTGAGCCTCCACTAGCACGTCACGTACTGAGTCTTTGATCTGCTCCTCTTGCAAGCCTCGCACGAGCTTGGAGAGGAGCGCGAGGAGAGGTTCACCAAACGAAGCGGGGTCTAGTTCCCAATGACCATTGCACCCCTTGGTGTAGGCCACGGTGGAAGCCATGATCAGGAGGGCGGAGGACGGGCGGCTAGGTGAAGGGACGGAGGGCAAGCTCGAGAGAGAGGAGGGGAGAGGAGGGCGGGGGGATGGGAGGTCGAGAAGGAGGAGGTGTGAGGGAGGGAGGACGAGCAGGAGGAGGAGCCTCGGAGGAGAGCGGTAAGGTTTTATAGTCATTTACTCAAAGTTAAGTTAAAATTAGTACGAGTCGGTTGGATTTTTCCTTGTTTGTGGTCGACAGCCTGTTGCAGTGGTAGGATTGCGATGCGACCCCCCGGACGGGCACCGGGGCCGGGCCGGGGAGTCTCCGAGTCGGATCCGGAGTCCCGGGCCGGCAGCCGGCCCGGACTCCGAGGGTTCAGGCGGGCCCGGGGCCAGCGCCGACCGTGTCCTGCACTGAGTCACGGCGGGTACCTGAATTTAAAATTTTATAGTTGAATTCACGTCATTTTTCTTTTCAAATCTAGTAACGAGATTTCAATTCTAACACCGGATATAGAAAAACTGAGCCTTCCATGACAGCCAGGGGAAGCAGCAGGACGGAGGCGACGCGAGCGATGGCGAAGGAGTGAATATGAAGCATGCAGGTGGATGATAACAAGAGATGAATGCCGTTCAAGGCCATCGGAGTCCTCCAAGGTTGGTAGCAGCCCTCGTTCTCGGATGCTAGGAGGAGGTGGGCCACGTTGAAGAAGCGATGCTAAGCTCTTCATTCGATGCCGGCCATACGCCCATGAGGCGCGCAGATTTCGGTGACTATGACGATGATGATAACAGACGTAGGGACAAGCTCAGAGAGCAGGAGAGCGGTGTCCTCTTCGCTGGGATGGAGGGAGACATGGTGCAAGATGATCGCAAGGCTGAGTCGAGGTGGGCCCGAGAGAAGAAGAGGATGGAGGCGGATTTGAGGAGGAAAGAGGCGGAGATCTCTCATCTAGAGCGGAGATTAAAGATGTCCAAGGAGAACATGCGGACGGTCTTGTCTGAGAACGAAAGCAGCCAGGACACGATGAAGGTTGAAATCAACGAGCTAAAGCAAATGTTAGCCAGAAAAGACGGAGAGATTCTTGCTCTGCAGCACAAGTCAACAATAGCCCATCCAAGGCATCATGATCATCATCCAGGCTCGCACCACGAGGATTCAAGAAACTCTGACGCCAGCGATGCTGCGAGAATTATGAAGGAGCTGCGGGAGGCTGCGGATCAGTTTTCCAAGGGAGCTGTCGGTTCAGACGCAGACGTGAAAGAGATCTTGCTGAAAGTCCTTCAAGACTCAGCGCAGAACAGGAAAGAGATTGAAAGACTGCAAGAGGAGAAACGTGAGCTTGAGGTGAAGGTTCATATTTTACGTGGTCCCCGGTGACCTCGTATTTGACAGGCTGCCGTTGAAGAGATGAGGACGGTTTGCATCGACAAGATTGTCTCAAGGGCGGTAGAGGATGAAGAGCGTTCAAGTCAGAAGGAGAGACAGGATGCGGTTGCCTCGAACGAGAGTGAGAATGAGATCAGAGTTCAAGAGCTGCGCACGAGGGTTAAAGAGTTGAACGAGGAGATTCATGAGCGCGACCGTCAGATCTCAGAGGCGATGAGGAGAGTGGAAGAGGAGAAAGCAAGAGCAGACAAAGCAGGGCAGAAGATCGTCAAGAAGATGACTGCTCAGACGGAAGAGCACCTGCGGACCATCGCAGCGCAGGCCCGTCAGATCAATCAGATCGAATCCAACCTGAGGAAGGCCATTGAGAAGTACGAAGAAGCCAAGGAGCTTCAAACCTCGTGGTCTACCTCTGCAGAGTTGTGCACAAGAGATTTCGAAGCTCAAATGGCAAGGTTGGAAAAGACTCTCGATGATTCACACAAGTTCTCGTTGGAGCTTCTTGCCACTGTGGATCAACTGAACGCGCAGAATCGACAATTGGAGAACGCCTTGATGCAGGAAAGAAATGACGGCAAGCAGGCGGACGATGTTCTCGAAGTTCTGATCTCTCAGCTTGCTGACTTGGAGTCGGACTTGTCATGCTTTCGGTCCTGCTGGAGTGGAGATTTTCCATCAAGCGAGGGGGGGGACACTCAAAACCTCCTCCCCAACTTTGATGAGCTCAAGACGCGTCAAGGAATCGAGTTGTTTGAGAGCCTGAAAATCTTCTCTGGGACATTTGAGTTAGGGGGAACTTTGACGCGGGATGGTCAGTACGTCTCAACGCTCGAGGACAAGCTTCAAAAGGCGTACGAGAAGATTCATTGCCTCGAAGAGGAAGTGAGTTCTTAATCCTACCCAGCTGTTGTCAGGAGATCTTACTTGCGATGTGTTCCCCTTCAGGTGAAAGAGCTCAACGAGGACTGTCAGAAGATGCATGATTCATGGCAGAAGGAGTGTGAGGAGAGGATCAAACAAGTCGAAAACCTCACTGCCAAGAATGCTCGACAAGCGGACACTCTGTCACACCTCACTTCTGAGATCGCCATCCTGAAGGCTTCTTGTGCCTGCCCACCTTCTCCCGGAAGGTGTCGCATCCTCCCTCCACCTCTCCCCCTCTCCCTCCCCCACCTCAATCCCACCTATCTTCCTGTGTCTCTCTCCCCTCCTCTCCGTGCCTCTTCCTCTTCCTCTACCTTTACCTCTTCCTCTTCCTCTGCTTCTACCCCTCTAGCAAGTGTCTGACGTCATCGAGCAGCTTGAATGGATCGCTTGCCGTCCCCTCGTCGCCAGGGAAGCCTCAGACGCAGTACTCGAAGCGAGAGGAGGGAAACGCCATCGACGTGTCTCACGACGCAGACACCACCGAGGAGGATCTGTCGGAGGCCTGGAGCGTGTTGAGCTCCACGGGCGGGGCTCAGCGCTCGCAGGATTGGGAGCAGACCAACCCCGAGCAGCTGCAGGTGAACAAACTCAGGCAGGCGATCGACATGCTGCAGCGGCGCGTGCGCGACCAGGAGGCGAAGGCGAACAAGTTCCAGACTGAGAGCCAGCTGGAGCGATCGCGATCTGTGGCACAGAGAGCAGACATGCAGCGGCAGGTGATGCAGCAAGTGGACGAGCTGTCGCGGCAGCACAAGGTGGTTTCAGACCTCACCCAGGCTCTAGAGCAAATGCACCTCGAGCTGAAGGCCTCAAGGGAGCGAGAAGCGGAACTGACCACGAGGGTACAGCAGATGGAAGAGGAGGAGAAGCAGATCCACCGCGCGAGCAAGCAGAGCTGGACGAGCGAGGGATGCGAGTTCGAGAATTCGCACCTGAGGGCAGAGGTGGAAGACCTTCGGCTGTGCCTTCAAGCAGCTAAGGACAACACGTCACTAGTGAGGGAGGGGATGGCTCTGAAGCTTCTGCGGGTAAAGTGCTTCCTTGCCTCCCTTCCTCTCCTTCCATTCTTGATGATGCTTCCATCGCTCTGATCCCTCACCTCCTTCCCTACTCATCTTCCTCCCCCAACTTCTTCCTCTCCCTCTCCTTTTCTCTTTCCCTCTCTCTCTCGCTCCCTTCTCCTCTTCCTCTTTGCTGCTCTCTTCTCCTCTCTTCTCCTCTCTTCTCCTCTCTCTTGTGCTCCTGCCCGATGACGCTGCCCATCGTTGTGCAGGTGGAGAGCAAGTTGAGAGACAAGGAGATCGAGTGCTTCCGGCTGCGGGAGCTCCTAGGCCTCTCCTCTTCCTCCTCGCCCGACCCACTGGAGGGAAGCGAGTCCCTGCGGGCCAAGTCAACCACAGACTTCCACGTGAACCCAGCCCAGGTGCTGCGAGAGTTTCTCTCCTCCCCTCGGGCTCCAGCAAGGAGCCAGAGGGAGCAGGAGAAGGAGGAAGGGAAGAGTGGAGGGCAGGACGGGGAGAGGGTTAAGGATCTAGAGGAAGAGCTTCAGAGGAAGGAGGAGGCGGCTAGAGAGTTGGTCAAGAGCCTCAAGGAGGAGCATGACCTGGTCAAACGGGAGCTACAAGGAAGGATCAATGAGCTGGAGGTGGGTTTCTTTCCGTCGAGCAGCCTGAAGGTGGACATGGGGTGAACGTTTGCGCAGGAGGAGCTGAAGCAGAAGACTGTGTTTGTGGAATCGCCGATCAGACCTGTAAGATGTTTTCTTCCGATCCCCCTTGTCGTTGGCATCACGAATCCTCACGGTTGGTCAAACTTGCAGAAATCCAGCTATCCCTCAGCAGAGCTGAATGGAGAAGCAGGGTTTTCCAACGACTCCTCACATGGCTCCAGTAAGATCTGACGCGGAGAGGGTTTGTGGATGACGTATACTTGTCAATAGAAACTTTCGGTAGCGAGAGAGCTCTGCATGCAAAGGAGCAGGTTGGCTGTCATGGAGTCTGGTTGTTAGACCTGACAAGAGGCTTCATAGGAGAAGATGAAACATTGGTTGAAGATTGCAGAGGTGTTTGTTGCTGCCCGTGGTTGCTGTTGTGTTCTGAGCCCTGCGGTGTGAAAACAGAAGAAGGGGCCAGTAGCCGACGATTCTGTTGACACTGAGATGGTGAAGAAGCTTGTCATCCAGCTGCTGGTTGTTGACGTTGATCCTGATTGAGGGGTTGTTGAGCTGAAGGTTGGCAGGCCGAGACTGAAGAGCTTCAGAGCTTCGTTGAGCTGCACAGTGACGTCATCATCGCCGATGACGGCAAGCTGTCCGATGACGAGGCAACAAGGTCTCGTTGCTCACAGGGTGCTGTGTTTGAGGACTAATGGTGGGAGCAGCGAGCAAGGCAAGCTGCTGCCGTCCGGTGCCGAGGACCGAAGCGCGGAGTTGGCGGAGCTGCAACAAGCGATCAGCAGGAAAGAGCAGATGGTGGCATGGCTGCGCTCCAAGGTAAGGGAGGGATGATGAGGGAGGAGTTTGGGAGCTGACTGACGATGGTAGATCATGAGATTCGCAGACCTGCTGAAGGACTTGAGGGATGACAGCATAACGAGTCTGAGGCAGAAGGACAAGCTCATAGCCGAGCTGCAGCTGGAACTCACGAACGCCGCGGAGAAGGGACAGGACGAGCACGGTCACGTTGAGCTGCGGCAGGATGTCGCAAGGAAGGAGCTATGCTCTCAAGAGACGCAGACTGGGACCGTTGGAGTGGAAGAGAAACAGACGGGGACAGGAGGGGAGGAGGAGGAGGACGTGAGGTTTTCGATCCTCAAGCCGGATGCTGTCGACAAGGACGCGACCATCTCTCAGCTCAACGATGAGATCAAGAAACTTCGGTGACTGCTCTTGCCCTTCCTCCTCCTCCTCCTCCTCCTCCTCCTCCTCCTCCTCCTCCTCCTCCTCCTCCTCCTCCTCCTCCTCCTCCTCCTCCTCCTCCTCCTCCTCCTCCTCCTCCTCCTCCTCCTCCTTCCTCAGGACTCTGACCGCTTTTGTGAAACCTCAGCGAGCTGGTTCTGTCGCAGAGCGATCAGATTTCTGTCTTGCAAGACGAGGTGGGCTTGTTGTCTTTCGTTGTCAAGAGCTCATGGCATGTCAAGGCCCTCGCGTACCTGAAGAAGAACGCGTCTGTCGTCAAGAGCGGTCCCCTCACGCTCTGTTAAGACTCAGCGGTTGATGGTGTGGCCTTGTAGACGTGTCGTCAAGGCTGCAGGTGGAGGAAGCGTGCTCGCGGCAGGTGGACAAGCTGGTGCAAGAGATTGCTGGTAAAGCGCGTCAAGTGAGATGGTCGACCGTTGAGAGTTTGCGGCAGCTGCTGGTCGGGAGCTGAGGGAAGTCAGCGTTGAGGTGAGAGCCTCTGACAGGAAGCAGCGGCATGGCTGAGGGAGAGGCAGGTGGAGATGGGGCTGGAGCACATGAGGGCGACGAGCGAAGAGGTGGAGGGACTGGGAATGAGGCAGGAGTGACGAGAATGGTCAGGATGAGGAGAGTTTGCTGCAGGAACGGCGGGCAAGGGACGCGCTAGAGGCGGGTGAGCTCGCCATCGACCTGCTGTGGTTGTCGCTGACGTGCTGCGTTGCCTTGCAGAGCTGGGGGTGCTGAGGGAGCGCGTGCAACGATATGAGGAAGAGCGGAAGGACGAGAGGGAGAAGGCGGGGGGAGAGGAGAAACGCGAGAAGAGAGAGTCGTACTTGAGCCTGAGCAACATGACAATGCCGGTGGAGGAGAAAACGCAAATGATCATCGAGCTGAAGGCCAAGGTGAGGAGGAGCAGGGGCAGGAGGAAGGAAGGAGGAGAGCGAAGGGAGGAGAGCGGGAGAGCGAGGGGAGGAGAGCGAAAGGGAGGAGGTTGAGAAGATCGGGAAGGAGTAGGGGAGGGAGGGGCATCAGTGGGAGGAGGCGAAGAGTGGGAGGGAGGAGGAAGAGTTGCTGGTCGTCTGCTGACATGCCAGCAGATCTCCCAGCTGTACAAGGAGCTGAAGGAAGGGGAGGAGAACATGCTGCTGCTCACCAAGAAGTACGACATGATGAAGGTAGGGAGACAAGGACAAGGGCAGGAAGGGATCAGGAGGGGGAGTAGGAGGGGGAGGAGGAAGAGGAGGAAGCGGAATAGACGAGGACGATAGAAGCATGGGGGAGGGAGCAGCGAGGAGAGAGGAGGCAGGAGGAGGAGAGGGAGAGGGCACATAGTCTGCGCATTTTGATCATCATCACAGAGGAACATGAAGACGTACAAGCTGGACGTGGCGGGCAAGATCGGGCAGCTCCGTGAGCAGCTGCAGGACAAGGTTCCTTGCTGGAGGGCTGGGCTGCCTCGTCTGATCGCGGAGCAGGAGGAGGAACTGCGGGAGCTGGAGAAGAAGAGTGGAAAGACTTCGCACAAGAACTGAGAGAGGAGGAGGAGGA
>NW_005434619.1:363767-396447 GCF_000315625.1 Guillardia theta CCMP2712
TTATAATTAAGATAATAAAATCAAACTTAATTCGAAGTTCATCTCCGGACCACGACAACCCCACAATCTCGGCGTCAAAGAACACCAACTCGCAGACCCCCCACCCTCTTCGATGGGTTTCCCCACACCGTTTTCTTCCTTCACTTTCATCTTTCAGCCACTCCCCCTCCCCGGGGGGGGGGGGGGCCACCACCCCTTCACCTCCACCTCCGCCTCCTCCTCCTCCTCCTCCTCCTCCCCTCCCCCCATCCTTCCCCCACCTCTCTCTTCCTCCCCTTCCCTTCTTCCTTGCTTCTCCTCCCTCCTCGCTTTGCTCACTTGCTCTCGCAGCTCACGCGAGGGGCTTCTCTTCTGGAGGCACAAGCTGCCGAGCGACTTGACAAGGAGCCTTCCGGCATGAGGACGGAGAGAGCACCGGGAAGTAGCGAATGCAATGCGGGGAGGAGGAGGAGGAGGAGGAGGAGGAGGAGGCTACTGTGATGATGATGAGATGATGTATTGTTATGGACTGAGAGAGGATATGTACGAAAGTTGAAAGTGAAGGAAGAAAACAGCGTGAGGAAACTAATCGATGAGGATGGGAGCTTGAGAGATGCTGGACTTGACGACTGTCCTGCACTCGCTGGGGGAAGGAGGGAGGAAAGTCTTTGGGCTTCCAATCTTGTGACGCACTGCTGAGAGAAGTCAGATTCATGGAAGGAATGAGAGAGGAGGAGCAAGAGCAGAAGCAGAGGTGATAGGAGGAGGAGGCACAGGAGGAGGAGAAATAGGGAGGAGGAGGAGGAGGAGGAGAAAAAGGAGGACGAGGAGGAGGAGGAGGAGGAGGAGGAGGAGAGTACTTCTTGCAAGAACTTCGATGCGATCCAGGATCCAGATGAGCTTGCCAGCGACAGGGTTCACCTGCGAGCAGATGAGAACATCTAAGGAATCACGAGGAAGAGATGGAGGAGGAGGGAGGAGGAGAGGGAGGGAGGAGATGCGGACCTTGTGCGAGGAGATCTCAAGGATGTCCAAGGGAGCCACTCCTCCTCTCTCCTTCACTCGCTGAGACTCGTCGGTGCTCACGATGGCGGCATGCGAGTGAAGCCCGTCCGACAGCTGCACCTTGATCTTCCCAGCTGCTCCCGCCTCCTCCACCTCCAGCACCTGCAGCACCCCGAAGGACGACAGGACGCGCGATCCCTGACCAGCGGAGAGGTTGGCCTCGTAGATCTTGGAGATGAAGTCTTGACTCAGAGCCGGAGTCCTAGGAGGAGAGACGGAGAAGCTGTGGGGGGAGTTCACCGTCTTGATCCTCTTGGACTTAGAGGAGTCGCGAGTTTCGAAGGCATCGTCCTCGTCCTCTCCTGCCTCTTTCCTCTTCGAGCTCATCCGATCATCGCCGCCTGACTCTCGTTCTTGCCTGCTGCTCGACGACATCTGAACCCCGAAGAAGGGACTTGTGATCAGGTCGTCCTGTCCAACGATCTGTTCTTGCATCCACTCCTCTTCCTCCTCCTCCTCCTCCTCCACTCCCGCATCATCCTGGGGAGGTTTCAGGTTGTGCTCGACTACAAACTCTGAAATCGCTTGACAGAAGTCGTCGCCATGTTTGCTGCATCGCGCAACAAGCCTACGGACATGGCAAGTCAGGTTGAGAACGAGAAAGAAGCAAGAAAAAGCAGCGAGGATGATCAAATGAATGAGGGTGATGGGATGAAAGTAAGAGCAGGAGGAGAAGAGGGAGCAGGAGCAGGAGAAACCTTAACGGGAGGCGGAGGAGGACGAAGGAGGAGGATGACAAGGAGTACGTAGGAGGGGAATCACGATGAAGAGGATGAAGTTTTTTCGATGAGGCTCACCCAATTCCAGGGTTGGGCTGAGCCTTCAACACGCGCAGCAGGACAGCCTTACGACAAGGCAGCATCTTCGCCATGAATCGCAGCTGGGCCTTGGTGAAGATCTGATCTTGCCTCGTGCAGTCTTTGTTGTTCCTTTTCTCCTTGTCGTAGACTTCCTGTCTCACCGTCATCAGCCGGTTGAACAGGATGTCTTGCAGTGCAGCGCTGATGCAATCTGAATCCTTGCTCTTGCTCATGGGGTCCGGCCTCTCCGTCCTGAAGACGCTGGGGGAGTCCTGGGGCATGTCGACCAAGTCGTCGTCGCTGTCCTCGATCGCTTCCGGCTTCGTGGCGCTCTGCTTGCGCTTCCTGGTCCTCTCCTTGGGTGCCTTGGGCGTCTTCTCCGGCCTCCCAGCGAACTCCATGTCGAAAGTCTTCTGTCCTGACATGAGGGAATGGCAATTGGGCCCCAGCACCACGTGGGTGGTGGTTCCTCCGAACTGAGGGTTCACAAACGTCTTCTCCTCCAGCACCTGGCAGCGCACGAGCTCACGGTACATCCTCTCAGTGTCCGACGTGCTGAAGTTCTTTCCGCGGCCGAACCCGGGCACGTCGACAAAGCGCTTCGCTGCCTGAGGGAAACGGAAAGATCAGGAGGAGGAAGTAAGGAGGAGCAACATGTTACCTTCTCTGCGGACCCTCGGAAAATCTTGGTGAGCGCACTAATGGGTTTGTCACCCCCTACGACCTGGACGATCTCGACGAAGGCTCGAGCGAGGTCTGAGACGTCCCTCTTTTCCCCGTTGCCCGAGCGGCCACTCCAGCAGTTGTCGCAGGTCTTGCCGCACTTGTCAGGGCCGAAGTTCTCCCCGAAGTAATGGAGTTGGAGTTGTCGACGGCAAGTGAACTGAGTCTCGCAGTACTCCACCATCTTGTTGAGATTGTTCCGCACGTTCTCCCTCTGCAGGCGCGCTTCCTCGAGGTGGGGCCCGAAGAGCGTTGCCGACTTCTTGTCGAAATCGTCTTGTGCCATCTTATCGTGCACGAGCTTGTCGCTGTATGAATAATATAGAATACAATGAGAAATCTTCCCGTCTCGGCCGGCTCGACCCGATTCCTTCCCATCCACTCAGACGAACCAGTAGCGTCGGACGAGCTTACCTGATAATAGCCTTCCATGGACTTGGGCAAACTTTCATGGATGACAAACCTCACTGTGAGACAAGTGAGGATGGAAGATCATGGGCTAGTGAAAGAAAGAAGAAGAGGTGGAAGAACGAAGGAGATTACCGTCAGGCTTGTTGATTCCCATACCGAAAGCTATAGTCGCAACGATGACGTGTGTTTTGTCATTGCTCCACTGATCTTGATTGAATTTTCTGGTCTGATCATCGAGCCCAGCATGGTACGGTAATGCCTTGATTTTAAACTCCTGCATCTTTGCTGCCATTTCTTCGCACCTGTTCTTCGACAAGCAGTAAATGATCCCTGTCTCTCCCGGGTAGTTCTCTTTAATGAAAGTGGCGATGTTTTCAGCACTCTTCTTCTTCTCTTTCTTTCGCACCTCGTACCGTAAGTTGGGGCGGTTAAAACTTTGCATGAAGGTGTAGGCTTCATTGATCTGCAGGATGTTTCGAATGTCTCGCCTGACTCGGGGAGTTGCAGTGGCTGTCAGAGCCATGATCTGCACTCCCGGCAACTTCGACTTCAACGCTCCGAGCATCTTGTAGTCTGGCCTGAAGTCATGACCCCACTCGCTGACACAGTGTGCCTCGTCAATGATAATGCGGGAGAGCTTTCCATTCTGAAACGATCTCTGCATTTCGTTCTGAAGCCTGTGAAGAGCTCATCAGACGTGAACGACTTCTTCTTCGTTTCATACCTCTGACTGTGGGCAAACTTTTCCGGGGTGATGTAAATCAGCTGGCAATTGATCCCCTCCTTGACTCCTCGTAGGCAAGAGTACATCTCTTCAAGCTCTGACATGGGAGTATTCGCTGATATACAATAGGCTCCAATCTTCGTTATGAGTGTAAGATCAGGAATGTTATCACAGGTTGCTTCGTCTCACCCGAAGCAAATTGAGATTGTACACTTGATCGTGCATAAGTGAGACGAGAGGAGAAATGACGATAGTGACGCCTGGGGACATCAATGCGGGCAGTTGATAGCACAATGACTTGCCACCACCTTGAAGAAGACGTCAGGTTGTTCGAAACAATCAGGCGCAATACCTGTTGGCATTAAGACAAAACAATCGTGACCACTGAGTATGGTATTGATGATCTCCTCCTGATGCTTTCTGAATGATGGATTCCGGAACACATGCTTGTTGATCTTGCGAAGTTTTTCTGTCCAATCGAACTTTTGCGATTTTCCGAAGAGATCCACTCGATTTAAATGTTGTTGATCATTCTCGAATGCATATCCTCCTTTCTGTTCAGGCAACTTCAATGGAGAGCTCTGCGGATAAGCACTAGAGAAAGGTTGATTTGATGCTTGTTCACTAAAGTTGTCCACCATTGTTGCCCTGCTAGAATAGTAGGGAGCAGTATCTGATTCGTAAGAGCTCGAGAACCTCTGAACGGGAGTCTGGAAAGAATCTTGCGCTGCTGTTGTGAATGAGCCAGTCGAAGAAAATTCAGATCTCGACCCTGTTGACGAAGAGTAGATTGGCTGGCTATGACCCTGATACGAGTGATTTGAACTCATATTGCTTGAAGGAAAATTGTCAGAACGATTCCGTGGTTGTATGGGCTCTTCTGGCCTACTACGAATTTCTGTACAGTAATCTACATCCTCTTCGGCTTGAAGGGCACTAATCTGTCTTTCTATCAATTCTTTCTGTCTCTGTAGCTCCAGCAGATGCTGTCGTTTCCTTTCTTCGGACGAGGGCTGAAAATTATGTTTGTCTGCCGGGGTATTATTACCACCGAAAGAGGCCCTGGGATTGTACGATGGGGAGTCAGCATTAATGCGATCTTGTCTGAAAGAAGGGAACTCTCTATTTTGAGGCAAGTCAAGTTGACTTGTTCTGAGTGGTGAGACGTGATCGGAGTTATGCGGTCGCCCGGAGCTTGAGGGTTTGTCATTGCTCGCATACTCCTGGCTCAGCGAGCCTTGTTTGTGCTGCGCGACAATCTCATCTAGATCAAGATTTGCGAGCAGCTCATCTTCATCTTCAGCTGGCAGCTCAACACACTTCATGCTCTGATTGCGACTGGCATTGCCTGAAGGAGTTGGCTTATAGTCGTTTCTTGTTTGAATCTCTTCAAAGCGCCTCCTTTCTTCCGCAATAACCGACTCTTTGCCAAAAAGGACCTGTAAGAGACAGAAGAGTGTCGTTTCAGCTCTTATACTGATAAGGACGCAAGAAAAAATCACACTTGTTTGTACCTGCTTGATTGCGGATGGTTGAACTCGTTGGGGAGCTGACCAAACACAGTCTGTCTTCGATTGACCTTCTTTCTTTCATCTCATCGAAGCGATAGTTTTTCAATGCTTCCAACTCCTACTTCACGGTCAGAAATGTCTTTCAGCAAGTTTCATAACAACCATATGGCTCATTGGCATTCGAGGTTTGCTTTCAAACTTCATATCAGCGACATACTTCTCCACCCCCTCTATGGATTCTATCGCTGTTTGAATCACGTACACTGACGGTCGAGAACTATGAAAAGGATGAAGTCAGGAGACATGCACACAAAGATATGCGTATACACACTTATTTCGAGAGCCCTCCAATCGTGATAGACTGTAACTGAACCCATCGAACACCTTTGTGGTGTTCGCTTCGATCCAGCGGACATGTTCTTCAAGATTATTTCTCATTGCTGAGCTAGATAAAAGTTTGATTCGATTTTTGTGCGATTAGCTCACTTATGACTGTTGTAAGGACTTGCAGTCACAAGAGCCGGCCAGCAAATTTTCACTTGATTGACATGGTGCAATTCATCGCGTGCAGCTTACCAGAGTATTCTTGCTCTTGAAGCACTTCCTCTCTATCTACTACAATATCTTCTTCCTGCCTGCTACGCCATGACCTCCTGAGTTCTTCGCCGTGGTCTGCATTCTCACGACACACCACGCTTGACTGCCATGGCGCCACAGCAGCAAGCAAGAGGGGCCAGCAGTTCAATGCTAGGGTACGGTAGTATAAATTATGGGGTAGTACAAATTGCTCTGAATATTTCGAGTGATTTATTTGCTATTATTACTTATAAATTCAAATACTTTTGACAAATTTCAACAAGTTTTCATAAAATTGAACATACGTGAAATATTGGGGGTAGGGGTATCGAAGGGGTAGGGTAATCATCGGAAGGGTGGGAGGTAGGAGATGAACTGAGATGCTGCTGAGATGAACTCATACAGCACCTATCTGAAAGGCCCGGTGGCGGTAGTGTCGGGTGCTCACCCTCAGCGGGGGGATGAGGGCGAGATACAGAGTGGTTGGAAGGGGCGATGGCGGGAGAAAGATAAGGGAAGCAGGCATGGCGAGTGTGCATATCCTTGGTCACATCTATGGCGCGGTAAGTGAGACGATGTTGAGGTCCATGGCTCCATCCCTCGTCGGGCCATGTCCTCTCACCTGTTGTGTCGAAGGATGCTCCCTCTCACTCGTTGCAACAGAGAGGAGTTGGGTCGATTTGGACCAATTATCTGCTGAGAGCGGTAGGAGAAATGATTGCATGATGGCTCGAAACAGACCACTGACCTGATGAATCTGTTGTGTAGGGTGGAGGACAGGCTCTGTGGTGCCGATGGGAGATCGTGGTTGAGGACAACCTTCGATGGACCAAAGAGCATGGAACGATCTATGAAGATGGAGAGATGTTGAGAGACCAACATGGAAACGCGGTAGCTCTGGAAGACCATTTTGTCCGACATGCCCTTTTGCATGCTGATTCTTGTCAGGCTCTGAGCGAAGTCGGACAAACACAATGCTGTGAGTGCTCCCCTGGGGGACTGGCTGTCTGGTCCCATCCTGTCGACGTGAAGTACCGAACGACATCTCTGACGGGTATGAATACTCCGCAAGCTCCTGCCTCATCGTAGAGGTTACATGAGAATATCTGAAACTCGTTGCTGCCAGGATGGCCATCGATGCTCTTCGAGGTATGGTCACAGGTAGATCTGTTCTTACATGGTTTCAGCTGGTTAAGGTTGCATGGTGACGAACAGGACGGCGGAGGAAGGAACGAGATAGTGGGATATGCTGTATGCCACATACCTGCAGCTCCTGGATTCCACGAGATAGAGGTCCGATACTGGCTCTTGTTTCCACTGCACAGGCTCGGGGTGATATGTACTCAGGTTCCTATCTGGAGACCCTTGGCGAGTCAAGGAGAGCGGGGCTGGTGGAGGCGGATGTAAAAGAACTGGCTGCCAGAATGCCTCTCATATCTACTTCAGGAGCAAATCGTTGAGCGGGTGGTTCCTGGGGATCTGGCCACGTCTCAACGACGATGGTTCCTCTGCGACGCGTACCTTCACGACGGCAGCGAAGAATGTACTGTACAATCCTATCAACTTCACAAAGGTTTTGCTCTCGATCGTCAACTTAGTTCTTTCATGTGACGAGCGGGGCTGGCAGGAGCGGTCGGCAATCGAAACCGTAGGGACAGGCAGCCTGATGGTCAAGCTTTCTGTCATCACCAGAGGGTTCGACAAGTACGGTCCTGGGACCAACCTCGCTGTGGAGGAAGCTTGGAGAAAGCAGCAGGGAGAGTTGTAGAACGGCGTGGAACAGTATCGGAGCCGCAAGTTTCAAGTTTCGAAAGTTCACTGAGCCTCACGTCGCGTCACGGCGTGATGGTGACTCCGAGGGAGCTGATCGGACCACGGAGTCGGATTTCTGAGTCGGGCAGCCTGAGGATCCTCAGGCTAAGTCCGTGGTTCAAGTATTAAAAATGTTTCTTATGATCACCGTCAAGTCTGCGATTGGAAAATGACTCGCCGTTTGGCCAGTGCGACAGTGTCAGGGTCAAGCCTCCTCGACTATCCTGATTGTCCTCGTACTGATTTTTCACTTAACTTTGAGGAAAATGACTCTAAACCTCTTCATCATCACCATCATGATCTCATGCATACATACATTCAATACTTGTTCAAAGGAATGATTGAACAATAACACATAGCAACAATCAATGAGTATATGCATGGAAAAGACGCAGAAGCCGATACAACTGGCAAAGCGTCCATAACGCCACCATCAGTGCGCCACACGTGACACTTAGAAATTTTTTCAAGTTTTTGAATTAAGGAATTAAGTAAATCTTTACTCAAAAACCTAAGATATACCTATGTTCCAGGAGCTTCCTCCTATAGATAATTGTGAGTCCTCGTACTTCTAGTACTGATTTTTAATTTAACTCTGAGAATCCCTTCTACGGGGGCCCACTGTTCTGAATTGCAAGTGAACGGGCTGCGGCAGTGCCATTGATTGGGCCCGGCCCGGCCCGGGGGGGGGGCGGCGGGGGGGCCGCCCGGTACCAGTCACTGGCCCGGGTTAGTACTCGTACGCGGCACGTTCACTGGCATGTAACTTTACTCAAAGTTAAGTTAAAAATCAGTACGAGGTATCTAGTACATCGGCCCGACCGGTCATGACGGTCTGTGATGCTTTTACTCAAAGTTAAGTTAAAGATCAGTACGAGTGATGCCTGTGATGCGTTGAGACACAACTGAGAAAAAAAACACTAAAAATGCTAAAAATGAAGAGGCGAGTGACGACACTGTCAAGCATGACCCTGAGGGGGTGGCCTTTATTTCATAGTCGGAGACATAGTAAATATTGCATGTAGGGTACCTCTCCTTGAGATCTAAGCCTTGACTTCTTACTACACCTCACTCCGAAAGCTTCGTCACTTTTAACACCTATACCTCTGATTGGGTACCCCCTCTTATCCCTGATTGTACCCCTACCTTGCAGTGCTATCCTGACCTCCAATGGTACCCCTACCCTCTCCATGAAGAATGCAATCTCGAGACCCTTCTTGGCCTATGGATCTGATAACCCCTACCCCTCCAATTAAACCTTTTGGCAGCTATAAACCACCCGTACTCATTGAATCTTTTCTGGACCCCCACCTCCCTGTAAACTCAAAGAACGCACATCCCCTCGTCTGAAAACCTCTCCGCGCCATGTGCTGCCGTTTCGCTTAGGTCTTTGCGCACTCGTTGCTCTCCCACTTGTTCTCGTCCCCTCCTCCTCTCCTCCCTCCTCCTCTCGCTTCAAGCTTCCACTCACTCCCCTCCTCCTTCTCACCCATTCACGCTTCGAGCCAGGATCCGCCCGGGTGCTGGCCAGTCCCTACACCGCTAGATAGCCCTTTTACAGGATAGACTTATCTTCGTATTGGAAAGCTGCGTGAACGTTGGTTGAGCGAACCAAGAGCACTGGTCGTCAGAAGACGAACAGATACGCAGATCAGAACAAGCAGACGATTCAAATCATCTGCTTCTATATTGACAGGCACAAGTGTGGTAAACAAGATGCTTGGCCCGAAGGTAGCCCGCGTCTTCCTCCGCAAGCGGAGAGATGAGACGGGTGAAGGTCAGCAACCCTCCCAGCGAGAGGTTCTCATCACCAACGAGACCATCGAGTCTCTCCTCCACCTCCGTCAGACCGACGCCGCCAACCAGCTCGGCATCTCCCTCACGGCCCTCAAGAACGCCTGCAAGTACCTTGGCTTCGACAACTGGCCGACGGCGAGGAGCAACCTCGTAGCAACTCAGCCAACAGCCTCAGTTGCACTCCCGTCCGTCACCTCGCCGGCTCCGGCTCAGACTCGGAACCCTCGGAATCGGTTGGTAGCCGAAGGAGAGGCCGGGCGATCAGGGTTAGTGGGAAGCAGGAAGGCAGGACGGGGAGAGAAGAGGCAGAGGCTCGCAGAGAGTATCCCAGCATTGAAAAGCCACGGGCTTGAGGAGCTGATGCTTGACGCGCTGGAGCATGTGGCAGATCTATGAGGGGTGGGGCTTGGCCCTCAGGTGATCAAACGTGCTGCAGTGCAGTTACTGTTGGTTGTTTTGCTGTCAAAAACAATACCTCCTTCAGGTTTGACTGACCTGCGGAGGGAGCTTGTTGGCGGTCTGGTGGAAATCGGCCATGTGTACTATAGAGTTCGTTCCTAGTGCTTACATCGTGATTTGATGTTTTCAAATAGAACGCTGTTTGTGACTTTGACTGTGATTTCTCGCAGTTTTTCCAGTAGATAAATCTATTTCACACGCTTGCCTCCACCCCTTTCGTCGTGCCATTCAAAACAACATTGCAGCTTTCTATGGTCGCATACCTTTGACATTGAATCGAGAGAATTGAATCGAGCAAATTATGGACGCCATGTGTGTCCCTGATCCTAAGTTTCCTCTTTTTTCTGCAACAGAGAATCTGTCAAAGTAACCTCTTCAAATTCTACGAAGGCGAATCTGTGAACAGTTATGAGCTGGTGGACGGGAGCAAGGGAAGGGAGGAGAGAAGAGGGGGAGTGTATAGGAAGGGGGTAGAAGCAAACGACAAGACTTTTATGTTCACTTGCACTTGTCCACTCAATTTCGCTCTCAAGACAGTAGCTCAAAGTTTCTTGAAGAACTCCTGCATCAAGGTTTCAGTCTCAAGACAGCAGCACAAGGATCCTGCTCCTACCGGCCTGTTGCTCTTACTTGGGAACTGCTTGCTGTCATCCCCCTACAAAATAGTCAGTGCCTCCCAGCTCCTCTTCTCCTACAAACCGCCAGCGGGAGGACGGAACGGGCAAGGGTGATCCATCCGTTGGGTCCTGAGAGGAACCCTGGGCCCCCGAGTCAGCTACCTGCCCGCCCTCCTCCTCCTCCTCCTCCTCCTCCTCTCCTCCTCCTCCTCCTCCTCCTCCTCCTCCTCTCTCCTCCTCCTCCTCCTCTCCTCCTCCTTCTCCTCTCCTCCTCCTCCTCCTCCTCCTCCTCCCCCTCACCCTTGAGTGCGAGCGAGCCCCGAACTCTCCATGACGTGTTTTCCCACACGCCGAGGCCAAAGATCTGGAGAGGAGGGTCAGCAGCTCCAGGGCACCCGGCAGGTCCTACCAGCCTCTCGTAGGGCTCCACCAGCCTGTGGGACAAGAAGCCTCCCCACTTGAGCAGCACAGCTTCAGTGAGGAATCGGAGAGCAGAAGGTGGAAGGGACGGGAGAGTGAAGGGGTGAGTGGAGGAAAGGAGAGTGAGGAAGAGGATGAGGATGAAGGGGGATGGGCGAAGAGGAGAGACACAAGGGGGAGGACGGGAGGGAGGGAGAGAAGAGAAGAGAGCAACTAGCAGGAAAGAAGATATGCAAGAAAAGATTGCCAAGGAAAAGATCTTGTGCAACCGCGGCCAGGCACGGGAGGGTGAGGAGGGAAGGGGCGGATGAGGGGACACCTGCTGGAAGGGAAGCACGAAGAAGGCTCCAAAGAACTCTCTCAGCTCCCCAAGGCCTGCCCAGCAGGATGAGCAAGCAAGAGCAGCCCCCTCCTCCCTCCTTCACCTATCGACTCAAGGTATTCCCCCCCGAAGTTAGCAAAGTCGCGCTGCCTCCTCGTCTTGTCGGTCCACAGCTGCTCCCACACGTGATGCGCCGCCGCCTCGGCATCCTGCAGCTCCGGTCAGGCCCTGCCCGTCCCATTCCTTCCCACAGAGCCTCTTCCCCCTGTCTCCGTGCTACCTTCCTCCATCTCCCTCTCCCTCTCTTCTCTTCTCTTCTCTTCCCCCTTCTTGCCGCTTTCTCCCACTGTTCTATTCGCTCTCCTCCCTTTGCTCTACCTCCTTCCTCTCATCTACACCGCTCCCTTCTCTCACACACCTCAGGGTTCTTCTTGAGAGCCTCCTCGATGGACTTGGCAGTGTCGGACGCCAACGTCAACGTCCTTGACAGCATGTACCTATTCCCATCATCAATTCCTCTCCTCGTCCTCTCCCCCTGGGGGGACTTCGCAAGGGCCAACCCTGTGGCAGGATGCACCAGACCGGCAGAACCTCCGAAACCAACAACTCTTTGCGGGGAAACGGGCCTGTCAGAACGTGTCAAGGTCAACAGACGCGTCTCAGTGTCGTACATGGCTCCTCCCATTGGGATGTAGCAGAACTCCTCCTCGTGGACCTTGACAACTTTGGTCCCCCAGAGGTCAAGACGCCTGCAGGCCAGCGTTAGCAGGAAGAGGGGAGGGAGGGAGGGAGGGAGGGAGGGTGAGGAGGAGGAGGAGAGCGGCTCACTTGTACAATCTCCTCTTCAGGTCGTCGAAGGGCACAGCGGGGTTGGCGATGAGAGAAGTTTCTGCGCTCGGGACGTCAACTTCCACCAAAGTCTCCGCTCCCCTTCACCTTCAAAGAACACCCTCCCAGCATTCGTCGGCATGACATAGATGAAGGTCGGAACAGCCTCGGACTCCTGCCAGGCCTCTCACTCCCTCTCGCGTGCCCCCTCGCCTCCCACACTCACGGCCAACTCCCCTGAGGAGCTCTGCATGTGGACATCACGATAATCCATGAGCAGCATCTCATCTAGCGGGAAGGGATACGTCCCCGGCTCGATGTCGCACTCGATCCCGTACGCCGCCTGCACCCCTGGCTCGCGTCCCTGCTCGTACTCGACAAACGCCTTCGAGTGTCCCGTGCAGTCAACAACCAGCCGGGTCTTGAGCTCACTGCCGTCGTCCAGCTTCACCGAGGTCATGCTCTTCTCGTGCAACAGCGACTTCACCGCCACCTTCTCCATCCTTACCCCGTACTTGCTGCACCTGGACAGGAAGTGCTCCTTGATCTTCTTGCGGTCAATCCTCCCGTAAGGACGGTTCAGCACGATCTTCTCGTCCCCTGAGCTTCCTCCCATGAAGACTGTCGCCGTCGGCCAGATCGTCATGAGGCATTCCTTCAGGCCCAGCGGCTCAACTTCATCAACCCACACTCCATAGTTGGGGATCCACCCGACGTCTAGGTTGGGATCGACGCAGGAAACCTTCATGCCCTTCATCCCCAGCTCTGCCGTCAGCGCCAACCCTGCAGGCCCTGAGCCCACGACCACGACATCCATAACTTGCTCGTTGCTGCTCATCCTCAAACCACCCAGTCGCGGTCCCCTGCTGACAACGGAGCCGGTGGAGGCCGAGCATACCTTGCCCTGCTGGCGGTTGAGAGAAGGGAGGATGCCTCCTCTGAGAAGAAAGGGACATGCGGCGGGCATCAGAGCCAACGACAGAAGAACTTGCTTGATCATCGTGCGGTTCTAGGACGGGAGAGGATCTTTGCTCAGAGTAACGTTAGGCGAGAGATCGAGTAAGAGCGGCAAGAGGAAGAGGCAGAGGAAGGAGAGGAGAAGGGATGAAGGGGAGGGGGAGGGAGGGAGAGCGGGAACGGAGGAGGGAGGGAGGAGGGGGAGATCGCCTCCACTTGCGCGACCCCCTTTACATGTCAAGTCCTAAAGGGGGTGGGGTGAAAATTTCGTAATACCCCCTATTTTTATATGAAAATGATCCATAATTTGTGTGGTAGGGTACTTGTTTGTGGGTGGTGGGGTAAAGGGGGTAGTAGGAACGGCATCGTATCATGTCAGACTGCAAATCTATTTGTGCAGACAAGACATGGTGGAAGGAGGAGAAGTTATGATGATAACAAGTTAGGAAAGAATCTCAAGAAGGAGGTTGAAGGGTAAGGAGGAGGAGGAGGAGGAGGAGGAGGAACGGGAGCAAGAGAAGATTGAATAACAGACAAGAAGGAGGAGGACGGGAAGGAGTTTGAAGAAGGAAGAAAGGGAAAAGGGATCTCAAGATGAAAACCGAATGTGCATCAACTATTAAGTCGAGATGAATATAAACGAAGAAGATGAGTTCACGAGCAAGCAGACTCCCCGTGAGAACAAGGTTGAGAACTGGAAACCTTCTGATGAAGAACTGTCTTCAACGTTCGAAAATGGATGGATGTCGTTGTAGAGAAAAGGATGTCATGGAATCTATCTTGAGAGGAAAGAATACATTGAGAGGAGAACATCTCACACTAGTGTCATGCTTATCCTCGAAATTTCCCAACTCGGCAGATCAGCTCCTAGCGATGGCTCGAACTCGTCACTGGCGGAGGCATGCGGGCGACCTGCAAAAACTCTCCATCCCCGCAGAAAGTTTCGACACAGCTGGAACTGACGTCTCCTTCGAACGATGGACTCGCCAACGCAAAGGCTGTTGCGTCTGCGGAGAAGGTTGATCCAGCTTCGGCACACCTGGTGGAGAAGCAACCGCCTCCTAGAGAATGCAGACATTCTCAAAACTTTGTCGTAGAACGAGTCTTGCAGATGTTTCCCCTTGGATATCAAGTCCAGATGTTGCAAGTCGTTGTGCTCCCGTTGCGATTCCAACGCGCTCTGCACTTTCTTGCCTCTCTCCTCCGTTGCCGTCAAACACATCTGAGATGGCCGTCAGCAAACCAAGACCTCTAGAGTGTTCCAAGATCAACTGATGAACCTGTAACTTCTCGATGTCTTGCTGGGTAGCTGTGGTTTCCTTGACGATAAGATCCAACACATCCGAAGTTTGAGTGCAAAGATCCCACATCTCACTGTGGATGCTCTCACTCTCTTTGTTGATCCTGCTTATCTGATGGGAGGCGTGTTTCCTAGCTGAGTTCCATTCATCCAGCAAAGTTGTCATCTGTTCAATCCTTCGCATGTTCGCTGATGCATCGTTCCTTGGCGTGCTCTTTGTACTGTTCGACATGTCGGCGTAGAGCGTTGATGCGATGATTTATGGGAACTGCTTCTTTCTCCGTCGTCCTTCGCTCCCGTCAAGAGAGCCCGTCTGCAAGAGCTACATCAGCATGCAAGTGACATCTGTCTATCCCGTATAAACTCACTCTCGATCTGAAGTCTGGCATCACGACATGCTCGCAGGGAGTTTGTTGGGAGGATGCAACAATAATCATTATGCAGGGCGGCAGATTAAGACAACATCAGGATGGAGAGAGGGGCGCTGGTTGCGAGAATTACAAGAGGTGACAAATTGGACTCTGTGAAGAGAAACGGGAGGAATAGGTGAGGGGAGGTGCTGCTGGGTTGACAACGGAAGAAATTTTTGAATTCCATCGCATCGGGAGTGAAAGCATCTGCCGGGCCAGAGGAGAGGAAGGCTATGATGACTTCATGCTACATGCTGCGACTTGACTGAGTGACTCATCTTCCCTCTCGCACTTGGCAGAGCCCGGGCCACATCAAGGTCTCCTCACCATGTTTGTGCAGTTGCATATCCCCTGATCGGCGCTGTTTACTCAAAGTTAAGTTAAAAATCAGTACGAGGACGCTAGTGAGGGACTGATTTAACCGGGATCGGATAGGTCCGGAGGCTTAAACCTGGGCCCCGGCGGCGGGGCGGGCCGGGCCCGGGGGACCGAGTCAGTCCGAGCCTCAGTCACGCTCCTACCGGGCCGGGCGGCCCCCGGGCCCGGGCGGGGCGGTGGCGGGAGTCTCGACTCGAAGCCAAAGCACTGACGGTCGCGCCGGGCGGCCGGGCCGCCGCCTGATCGGATGAGGAGTCCGGCCCGGGCTGTACACGGGCCGTCCGTGACGGTAGTCACTCAGCGGCTCGTGGTACTGGGCCTCAGTACAGTTGTTTACTCAAAGTTAAGTTAAAAATCAGTACGAGTACGGTACTAGACCGAGTCATGGCCGGAACTTTTACTTTATAGTTGTCGTATTTTGATGTACGGAAGTGGTGGGTGATCTTGCAGTAATTGAGGGGGGTAGGGGTTGTTTTTTGGGATCAGTATTGAGAAGGTGCAATAATAGTATCTTTGTACCATGGTGGGTAGTATCACCCCACCACATATCTTTCCGCAAACAAGCAGATATGAACGGGGTACTATTCTAAAGAGGTGGGGTGATTCGGGTGAGGGTGGTGTTTGGTTTGTGGAGATGCAGCTTTTGGTGCAGTGGTGGACGAGCGGACAGAAGGAGGAGAAGGAGGAGGAGGAGGAGGAGAAGGAGGAGGAGGAGGAGAGAGGTTACGATGATGAAGAGAAGGAGAGACGGGAGAAGCGTCGTAAGGAGCAAGATCACGGATGAACTTTCTAGGAACAGAACTAAGAGACGGTGATTGACTCCAGATCTGTAAATGCTAAAAGCTCATCATATGTGAGAGCATATGCCGTCCAGATGACAACCAGAAATGAAAATTTCAGCTGAATTCTTGAACTTCCATGAAAGGATAGATTGGTGGCCATTCATTTATCTTTTCATAAACCCTGGCCATTCAGATACCCATTTTTGATGACTGTGTTTTGAAAATGGTTGAAACTTCTTTACTTTATTCTCTGATGAACTGTATTGTAGAGGGAGCAGCTCAATCTTACTTGTCCATACCTTTCTTGTAAACTTTTATTTCAATCCAGCCGCACTGAAGCGAGAAGATGATGGAGTTCGAGAGAATAAAGGAAGAACAAGCCAAGGAATCTACGGAGGGATATGATGGACCAAGCAACCAAACTGAGCATCATGAAAAGAGCTGCCGGTACATAAAGATCGTCATTATTTGTTGTATTGATCTGAACATGCACAGAATTTGCTTCGAAGCAGATTGCGATTCATCGAACCAGCTAGTGTCGCCATGCAAATGCAAGGGGACTCAGCGATATGTGCATACCAAATGTCTTAGGAGATGGCAACGAACTGCACTCGCGCAGCCAAACTCCAAACGAGCGATGATCTGCTCTGTTTGCAATTCTTTCTATTCAATGCCACCCCCTGGTACTTTCTTCATTCTGGTTACTCGGTGCTGAAAGATGTGATAAGTTTTAAGCCCAAGCTTGGAAGAAAGTTCATTTGTTGGAGGAATTTTACCTTCATGGTTGTCGGCGCTCAGTAGAAACATTTTCATCGCATCGGTCAAACCAAATTAGATTATGAGCCTTTTAATTTCATTCTTTACAGGTGATTGCTACTCTACTACAGAATAGCAGGAATATCCCCTCACTCTTCCATCTACTGACTTTGTTAGTTGCATTCGCTTTCGCCTCAAGGTATTTCCTGCATTAGCTTGGCTTGCCTAACATGACTCCCGTAGGATCTCGTTTCTGGGGATGGCAGACGGGGATCCTATTGAGAGCTTGCAAGCAGGTGTCGCCGCACGATCCGGCTCCGCATGGCGCAAACTGAAGTTCTACCAGGGAAGCTGCTAGTGGCGAATGGAATCCCAGCGGGAAGCCTTTTCTATCGCTCCGTTGTGTTGCTACTTGAGCATGGACCTCGTGGATCACTTGTAAAGAATCTCAATGTTGAACCCACAAAAGTTTTTCTCATCCAGATGTCCCTGGCAGGGTGTCATAATCAACAACAACCAAGAGGTCGGTGGGCCCGTGCACACGTTTCACCCAATACTTGTATCCGACTTTCAGCAAGGGAGTGACAGCTACGACATTGCCGGGATCAATGTACTTTTCCAATTTCTCCATTGCCTGTCATGACAGGGTTCCAGGGCCTCTACTGGAAGCGCCTTAGCTCTTCGAACGATGTTTTAGATTTAGCACGGTCCAGTGGGAGCACGCAACGGCTGAGGGTGAAAATCGATATGAGATTCTGCTGCGGAGATGAGAAGTACGCAGGTATTTCGTGGGGTGTCAGGATGGGCTCCACGACAGCTTGATGGAGAAATTCGTCGCGGAGGTTGGAAGATAGCAGGTGCCCGAACAGCAAAGTTTGGAATTCGCATGAGTCTTACATTCCATTTCTAGATGTCAGTCTTGATCAAATTTTTGATACAACCGGCCGAACCAATCTGTGGGAGACGCTGGATGCATCTCCAGATACCATGTTGAAGTTCTCTTCCTCACGAGATAGGTCTGACTGACTTGGGTAGGGGTCTCGCTCAAATCTTGTCTACGGAATTGAGTCACTAGGACACGGTTCAGAGTCATTTCGTACCCTGTAAGGAGAGCAGCTCGGTGTATTCCACCATCGAACATCACAACTCAGCGCACTGTGATCGACTAAGACTTGGCAATGATTGGACTCGACAACCGCTCTTCAGTATACAATCAACGTTTGTGTTTCCTTCCAGATTCCCCCAATAGAAACAAAATCGTGTAAAGGAAGCTTTGCTTTGTGCGTGCTGAAGTTTCAAAAATCGCAGGATGGCAGTGCATAGAGTGTCGGCTGTAAATGAATACTGGTTTGTGCCGATGCTGCGTGTTTGATTTCTCTTTTATGTATCGAGGCAAACAGCATCATCGCCAAGCTTTTGTGTTAGGATAGACTCCCACCCTCTGAACGCTGAAGTGATTCTGCACTCCCTGTTCGAACCCTTCACACTTCACACCCACTCGTCTCTGAAACCCCATGGCCTGTCGCAGAGCAGGCCCTGTCTCGGGGTTGTTCCAGTAGTTGGCGACCTCCAACGGGATCTCTCCGTCGTTGTTCCGTGCGTTGCAATCAGCTCCTGCTTCCGTCAAGATCCTGACCACAGAAGCTGTGCCGTTTGCTGCCGCCCAATGCAAGGGAGTCCGCAAGTCTTTGTTCCTCGCATTCACGTTCGCTCCCCTGGCTACCAGCACCTGAACTGCCTCCTTCCTCCCCTCTCTCGCTGCATAGTGCAGAGCAGTCTGCTTGTACTCCGCGTCAGTGTGGTCGACGGGAACTCCCGCATCCAGCAGGGCTATGATCGTCTCAGCATCTCCCGCCTTTGCAGCCTCACGAAGCGCCTGGCCCATCTCACGGTCTCGCTTCCTCTGCATGTCCTTGCGCCATTGTTCATCGAGCATCCTTTTGATCTCCTTATTCTCGTTCCTGACCTCCTGCTCCCAACGGTAGATGGCCTGATAGCCTGCCCGACCGTCGCCATGTACAAGGGGCATCGGACAAGACTGATCCAGCAACCTGCATTTCAATGTCATACGATTTGTTTGCAGAGAAATATGTTGAGTGTTCCACTCTGACGGTTGTGCTTCAGATTTGCATCTGGACTCCTTTGATCCTCGTCTCTCCTACATCTCCTCATCTGTTCCCACTGCTTGTTGTCCTCGTCCTCGTCCTCTTCCTCGTCCTCTTCCTCTTCCTCGTCCTCTTCCTCTTCCTCTTCCTCGTCCTCGTCCTCTTCCTCTTCCTCGTCCTGGTCTCAATGCATTTTCTGCGCCTTTCAACGGCAGGTAACGTGACTCAAATTTCGGTTGAGTAAAACAAAACGAAACGGAGACATGGTGCAGGTGCCATAGAGAGGAGAGGAGAGGAGAGGAGAGGAGAGGAGAGGAGAGGAAGAGGAAGAGGAAGAGGAGAGTAAACAGAAAACAGGAGGGAGGGACTGAAATTGCATTTGTGGCCCAATGTTTCTCTGGTTTGAATGCTTCGCAACTGTTCTCTTCGGCGTGTGAATCGGCACAAATCGGCATGTTGAAGTCAGAACAAGAACCAAGGATCGCTCTGACCAGCGCAGTCTTCCAGTGGCTGTGCAGCATCAAGGTCCTGGCTGGAGAGCACGGACGAGGCAATGTAGGAGGAGGCTTCCAGGTAGAAGGCGTCCATGCGCAGACCCTCTTCGATGGTCAGTTGCTCGTGCGGAGGATAGCAGAGTTTCTTCCCAACACCATCCCCCTGCCTCCAGAGGCGCCCGAAGGCTCGAGGACGAGCGAGCTGCTGCTGCGGCTGCACAGCTGGCAGGCGATCCTGTCGTACCTGGCGCGGATGACGGGGGAGGAGGTGGACGACGATGAGAAGGCGCTGATCCTTGCCAAGGACAGTGCGGTGATGAGCAACGTGCTGCATCGTCTCGCTGCGTTCCTGGAGCTGCATGTTGTGATCCCTGGCAAGAGGACGCGGGGAGGCCCAGATGTGCACGACCATAAGGCGATCCACCTGATTGCCAGAGCAAGCACAAGGCTGCTGCGGTTGGGGTACGAGGAAACCCTCAGGCTCTTCACGGCTGAGCAGGAGAGGCTGGTGTACATGATCAGAACGCACATGTCCAAGGAGGCTGACGAGGCCTCGCTGGCAGCGTTGAGCCTCTGGCTGCGGGAGATACATGCCAGTCACTTTGAGATGATGGAGGCTTGCTCGAGAGACGAGACGAGCTCCTGGCTCCTCCTCTCCGTCTTGTCCACAACGCTCAGCTCTCCTCATAGGGTGCACGTCATCGCTACTGCCCGTTGCATCTGCGACATCTTCAGCGTGGAAGGAGCTGGAGGAGGAGCGGGAGGAGCGGGAGGAGGGGCGCAGCAGTGGTCTTGGCTACTGGCCCTGTTTCCTCATTCGAATGTGTCGGGGAAGGATGGGCTATCAGTGATCCTAGCAGCGTTGAGGAGACACGGGGAGGACGAGGAGGTCAAGGACGCGCTCGCTACGCTGCTGCTGGCCATGAGCGGCGTTGAGAAACTGCCCCACGTGCTCTGCGTTGAGATCCCGATCCGAGTGAAGCCAAGGATATACTGCTTCCTCCTCGCCGCCCTTCTGCCGCGCTTTGCTGGGGAGGAGGTGGTGGTGAAGGAGCTGGAGTGGTACGGCTTCGTCCCCTTCCTCCTCAACCTCGTCTTCCGGGACCTGCACCTGTGCTCGAGCTCATCCTCGAGCCTCCTCCTCCTCCTCGAAGGCTGGAGGACCTTCTCGCAGACGATGGTGGCGAACCGGGAGTCGGTGGAGGAGCTGCTGGGGATGTTGAAGAGGAGTACATCGCCCTCGTTCGAGCCCGTGGAGCTCCGGCTCGCCTGCTTCTCCTGCTGCTGCGAGCTGACGGTTGAAATGATCCAAGACAAGTGCTCCCTTGCCAACGAGCTGTACCGCATCATCTTCCAGTCCCTCCATGAGAACTACCAGGACGCTGCGACAAGGCACAACATGCAGCGTGACGTCTGCAAGGTCGTCGCAGTGAGCCAGCACATTCCCCTCGGCCCTCTGGTCAACCCCCTCCGGTCCCTTGCCGAGCGCCATGGCTGGGAGGACGAGGACTTGAGCTACTGGAACACCCTCCTCCACCATCCCCGAGCGGAGCCCATGCACATCCTGTCGCTGCTGAGTCTGCTGGTCATGGCGATGACCTCCGGGCCCCGGGCCTCGGAGCTGTCCGGGTCGCTGCTGTCGGGCTTCTTCGAGGAGATCCGGGGGAGCAACCTGCTGAAGCATGCCGCCATGCGCTCCTTTGTCTTCGAGTCCTTCTTCGGGGTCGCCATGAAGTTTGCCGAGCTCAGGTCCAGCAGGGGGCTCAGCGGCGAGGAGGAGCAGCATGCCCGGAGGATCTTTCACTTCCTGAGGCGCTCCTGTTCCGATCGCTTCCTCTTCTCTCTCCCCCAAGACGCGGTCGTGCGGGTTGCCTCCTCCTGCCCCGGCCTCTCCCCTCAGGCAAGGGCAGAGCTGGAGAGTCTGCTGAGGACGGGGGAGGAGGCAGAGGAGGCGAACCTGCCAAGGATCCCGTCCCAGCCGGACAAAGTCACGAGCAGGCGGCAGGAGGGTGAAGGAAAGCAGCTCTCCTCTCCTTGTCCTCGTCCTCCTCCTCCTGACCGGGAGGAAAGGAAGGTGCAGTACGCTTCTCCCAAGGAGGAGGAGTTGAGCAGAGCGCCGAGAGCAGGGCGGGTGCTGGAGGCGAAACCTCCGAAGAAGGAGCCGGCAAAGATGGAGAGCGCGGTGGGAAGAGGAGAGGTGGAGAGGTTGGAAGTGAAGAGGAAGCAAGAAGAGGAGAAGGTATCAGTCAGCAAGGCTATGAAGAAGCCCCAGGTAGGAGAGGAGAAGAAGCAGGGAGTGGGGAGCACTGTCGGGAGGATCGAGGGGAGTGCAGGGGAGAGGAGGGAAGGAGACGTAGGAGGGAGGAAAGAAGCTGGTGCAGGAGGGAAGAGAGAGAAGAGCGGTGGAGAAAGGAGGGAGGTCAATGCAGGAGTGAAGAAGCCATCGAACTTTGTGGAGGGGAAAGGGATGCATGCAGTGGAGAGGAGGGAGGTGCACGCAGTGCAGAAGAGGGAGGAGGGAGGAGGGAGGCGGGAGGAAAGCAGAGGCGGGAGGAGAGTAGAGGAGAGTAGAGGAGAAAGGAGGGAAGAGAGTAGAGGAGAGAGCAAGGTTGAGAGCGCAGCAGAGAGGAGGGAGCAGAGTACGGGAGGGAGGGAGGAGAGTAGAGGCGGGAGGGAGGAAGAGAGCAGAGGAGGTAGCAGGCTAGGGGATCCTCAACCGACCCGGCCCACCCTTCTGGAGGGAACCATCCATGCCCTCCAGGTCAGAGGCTTCGTGGATGCAGTTCAAGTCTTCGTGTTCCTCGACAGGAAGAACGCGGGGAAGTTGGAGAGCGCGAGCGCAAGATCGCAGCTGAAGACGCTGAAGCTGCGAACGGAAGAGGAGGCTGATGTGATGCAGGCGGCAGGATGGGTGAGCAGGCCGAGCAGGGTGCTGGAGGCAGAGGACTGGTGGAAGGCGGTGGGTTGGAGGGCCTCGAAGACGCAGGTGCTGCTGGCGCTGTTCCACAAGTTCACGGAGGAGGGGAAGAAGTTGGAAGAGGAAGGGTTCATACAGGCAATGGTGAGCACTGGAATCGTTGAAGGAGAACGAGGAGGAGGAGGAGGAGGAGGAGGAGGAATCATCGGGCACGAGGAGGCTGGAAAAGCTTTCAAGGAAGCTGCGGGGGAGGGGGGGAAGGGGCTCTCCTTTGAGTCTTTTGCTTCCTTCGTGCAGAGGATGGTGGAGGAAGAGGAGCGGGGGAGCGAGATCGAGCGGAGGATCTTTCCACCTCCTTCCCCCCTCGAGGAGCTGCTCTCGTCAGCTACGAAGGGGAAGCAGAAGGTTGCTGCGCGGGTGAAGGCGAGGATCGCGCTAGCAGAGAGGATGGTGAAGGAGAAGCTCTTCAAGGATGTGCCGGAGGCGCTGGAGAACATCAAGCCTGGGGAGGAGCAGGAGGCGAAGAGGGCGGTGGCAGCGATGAAGCCTGCGGAGAAGGGAGGGAGGAAGCAGGGGAAGGACAAGAGGATGCGGGCGAGGAAGGAAGAGGGTAGGTTCAACGCTCCTTCCCCCTCCCCAGCAGCAGCAGAGTTCTCTCATGATCGCCAGCTCATGATCCTGGAGAGGACGGTGCTCGAGGCCTTTATCAAGTCCTCTCCTCTCGCTCTCGTCGAACCCGACGTGGACGATGTATGGTTCCTGTGCGATCCCCGCCACTTCCTCCTCCTCCCCCGCCAGCTCCTCCGTCTCGGACAGCTCGACCGAGCATGCAAGCTCGTCTGCAACCTCTACTGGCTGCAGCGCACGATGCAGGAGGCAGGCCCGTGCTGGGTGCTAGACGTGCTGCATGCTCTGTGGGAAGCCCTGCACAAGGGGCAGGGAAGGGACGCGGTGGAGGACTACCTTGACTTCGTGGAGCTGCAGTCGGAGCAGCTGACGGAGGACCCGGCGAGCGTCTTCGAGCTGGCGCTTAAGGAGCACGAGAACTCGAGGGTACAAGAGGATGCGGGGAGGGCGGTGGTGTCAGGAGAACAGGTCGTGCGCAGCGGAGCCGCGAGGGTTCAGAGGCTGCAGGGAGCGACGGTGCCGAGAATGAAGAAAGCGATCGGGTACGCGCGAGCTCAACGCTCCCTTCTCCGGCTGAAGGCTCGTGGGATCGTGCGCTGCTTCGGGACGAGGGAGCTGGAGAGGTACGAGAAGACGCTGGTGGAGGTAGGAGCGAGGCTGGATGAGGAGATTCGGGGGATCAAGGCCTTTCCCCTGGAGGAACACCTGGTAGACATCCAGGACGTGCTGGGGAGCTGGCAGCAGGACGACTTCGAGGCCTCCGTCTCGTCCTCGTCCTCCTCGTCCTCCTCACCCACCCCCGTCTCCTCCACCTCCGAGAGCTACGCCAGGGCCTTGTCCTTTTTCGACCTCATGGACGTCGTCCTTCAGGCTTACCCCCCCGGGTCGTCTCCTCCCTCCATCAACTTGGAGAAGGAGGACGAGCGAGACGTGGAGGAGGAGGTGGAGATCGTCATGAAGAGGTGGCCGCAAGTTCGCCTGTTCCTCTCCGCCTCCTCTCTAGACCTCATCCGCCATCGCCTCTTCCTCCTCCACTTCGTCTTCCCCGCTCTACGGATGCACGCAGCCAGCCATGCCGTCCAATTTGTCTGGAGCGATGCGGGGACGTGGAGAAGGAAGATCGGCGGGCAGGAGACGATGGAGGAGGCGTTCCGACGACTGAAGCTGATGAATCAGTCGAGGATCCGGGGCAGAGCCAGCGGAGGTAGAAAGAGAGGATTCAACCTGATGGTGAGAAATGGAGGTGGAGGGATCAGGAGCAGGAGCAGGAGCAGGAGCAGGAGCAGGAGGCAGGAGCAGGAATGGCAGAGTGTAGGGGGGGCGAAGGGCAGCGGGGAAGGAGGAAGAGGAGAAGGAGTAGGGGGAAGAACTTCAGCGTGTGAACGTTGTGGCAGGTGTACGGGAGGAGGTGGGGAGAGCCGACGATCCGAGAGATCGACATGTTCAACTCACAGCGACAATCGAAGGTGCAGCAGGGGACGAAGAAGGAGGAGGAGGGGAGGGAGGACAAGGACGAGAAGAGGATCGGTATCAGCGAAGCAGAAGTCTCGAACGCGCTGATGAAGAAACAACGATGCCTCCTGGCCCTGGAGGAGGACGATCCTGAGGAGGAGGAGGCTCTGGCTGCTCTCCCCGCTGAGAAGAGCAAGGCTGTGCGCAGCGTGTTGGGGGTGCAGAAGAAGAAGTCGATCACGGACCTGCTGAGGAGTGCGAGGGGCAGCAGAGCGAAGAAGCAGGAGGACGAGGACATGGAGGTCATCAAGTTCAGGAGGGCAGCTGAGCTGGTCACGAAGCTGCTCAGGGAGGATATCGAGGACGAGCGGCAGATCAGGAAGGTGGTGAAAGGATGCAAGTCCGAGGGGGAGGTGGAGAGATTTGGGATCAATGTGTTCTGCTCGCTGTGGAAGCAGATGTCAACGGTGGGAAGCAGCAAGGAGTTCCTGTCAGCCTGGGAGATCGCCAGGAGGCAGCAGCTCTCTGCCCAGCAGATCCTGTCCGGCAGACGGGCCGCAAAGTTGGAGAGCCAGCAGAGCACGATCCTTCACCTCGTCTCCCTCCTCTTCACCTCCCTTGCCTCCTCCTTCGACAGCGAAACTCCCCACATCGTCCGCGTCCGCGGCCCCCATGGCTGCGGGGTCTCGGTGCTCCTTGCCCTGTTCGCTACACAGGCACCCAACCTCATCTCCTCCTCTCCCTCTCCTCCCCCCCCCTCCTCCCTCAAGATCGTCTACCTCCGCGTCGAGCCCTGGCACACGAGAAATTTCGTGCAATGGTACCTCTGCAGCGCCATGGCGGAGATCACTTGCCACAGCTACTCCTGGCGCAAGTTCTCAGAGCACTGCCAGTCCCGCGCGTCCTCGCAGAAGATCCTCGTCCTCGTCATCGACGGGATCTCAGCTGCTGACTACGTCGACTTCTGCTCCTGCATCAGCAACGTCAGGAAGAGCAGAGTCAGGATCTTTGCGCTCATCAGCCTGGCCGAGCGCCGAGCCAGCATGCCGCATGTTGGTGGAGTGACGGACGTTTCCCTTCCCCCGCTGTCGCTGCAGGAGGCGCAGCAGCTGGCAGCGCACGTGATCCAGGACCTTTCCAAGACCTTCATGTGGAGCTATGCGATCGACAAGGCGCTGGTGACGGAGAGAATCTCCCGTATCGTCTCCTCCAGCTCCGAGCGAGCTGCCGCCATCTTCGGCAACCCGCTGTACATCGTGGGGATCAGCGTCATCATGGCGCATCAGCTGGAAGCCTCCTCGTTCCCTGGTGATCTGACGTCGCTCTGGATGGACGCCTTCTTCCCCCTCCTCGAGAAGATCTACGGGCAGCACTTCGTCTCCTCCCTCCTCCTCACCCTCCACTACGAGCCGATGGGCCTCACGCGCCATCAGTTCGGCATCGAGGAGAAGCTGCTGACGGAGGACAAGAGCGAAGGCAAGAAGGTCAAGGTCGACAACCCGAGGGACTACCTTGCCCACGGGGACGTGCTGTGCAACATAGGATACCGCTGCGAGACTGTCTACTCGTCTCTCTCCCGCCTCCTCGACGTCGTGATCAGCCCGGGGAGCTGCGGGTTCAACCTGCAGCACTACAGCATGAAGAAGGCGATAGAGATGAGGTACTACGACAGCTGGAAGAAGAGCGAGGAGGAGGCGATCAAACCGGCTCTCGTCCCGCGCGACAGCAAGAACTCCAAGACCAAGACTTCCTCGGGGGCTGCTGGGAACGGAGGGCGACGTCAGAGTCAGGTCGCCGAGAGCAGGGAGGACTCGTCCCGCCCTGTAACGGGGGAAGGCAGCGATGATTCACAGGCAGCCGAGGGAGCGGCAGAGGAGGAGAGGAAGAGCGACCAGTCTCAGGAAGGAGCCGTGCACGACCTTGATGGCGGAACTTTGCCTGACATTGCGATGAAGGGAGAGGACCAGGACCAGGACCAGGACCAGGACCAGGACCAGGACCAGGACCAGGACCAGGACCAGGACCAGGACCAGGACCAGGACCAGGATGAGCAGAAGGGGGCGGAGGAGGAGGAGGCTGCACAAGGGGTCGAGTCGAGAGAGGATGTTGCAGCAGAAGGGCAGGGCATCCAAGAGGAGGATGGAGAGCTGAACGATGGCGAGCCGGCAGAAGACACAGCGGAACTCAAGGAGCAGGAGACAGCAGAGGAAAGCGAAGAACAGGCAAGGGAGATGCCAGGAGACGCTGAGCCAACCAAGGAGGAGGAGGCAGGAGATGCTGAGCCAACCAAGGAGAAGGAGGAGGAGGCAGGAGACGCTGAGCCAACCAAGGAGAAGGAGGAGGAGGCAGGAGACGCTGAGCCAACCAAGGAGAAGGAGGAGGAGGCAGGAGACGCTGAACCAACCAAGGAGAAGGAGGAGGAGGCAGGAGATGCTGAGCCAACCAAGGAGAAGGAGGAGGCGGCAGGAGACGCTGAGCCAACCAAGGAGAAGGAGGAGGAGGCAGGAGATGCTGAGCCAACCAAGGAGGAGGCAGGAGGTGATGATCAAGAGAGAGCAACAGAGGGAGCCGAACAAGAGGTGGCGGCGGAGGGGAACGAGCCGGAGGAGAAGGAGGCAGGAGGAGATGAAGGAGCAGGGTAAGGACATAGAAAGTTTTGCATGATGAAGAATATGAAAGTAGAAAATAAATACCTTGAATGTGATCTATGAACAACTCTCGATCCCTTCTCCTCTCCTCCTCTCTTCTGCTCCAGCTCGCAGCCAATGCCTCCCGTCCCTCCTCTCCTCTCTTCTCCTCATCAAAAACCATTGGGTCTCCTCAAGAACGTTCCAGTTCACCTCAGTGAAACTCTACGGCTGCAGACAAGGAGGGAGCAAGGAGCAGGGAACCGATGGGGGCGTCAGACTCTGAGAGCGTTCAAAGACATCTCCCACTCCTCCTCAAAGGATCCTGCAGACTGTACAGAGCGCTTCTCCCGCATCAGCACCACCGTGTAGTGCTGGTGATCTCGTACACTGACAAACTCTAGCTTCACCCACGAACCTTGTTGACCTGCCTCTCGCTTCACTCCTTCACATCCCTCCCGCCTGTGTCTCACCTAGCACATGACTGCTCAGCTGCGAGAGCGACTTCCCCTGGATGTCGATGGAGTCGACCCGGACTAGCTCGTCTCCTACTCTGATCTTCTCGCACTCCGACGCTGGGCTGTCACTTGCGATCTCCCTTACCTTGATCCTTCCCCCGTGGCACTGGCAGCAGAGTCATGTTGAGGAGAAACAGGCGAGCCTCCTCTCTCACGATCTGAAAGTAGCATCCGACCCCGACGGGAACGCGCGATGGCCGACGGAGGTTCTGCCTGCGGGATAGCAGTGAGAAGGGAGTGAGGGAGGAGGTGGACGTACTGAACGATCCAGGGGTTCGGGCCGACGCGAGGAGGAGCAGAGGGCTGTTGGAACAGGTTCACAAGGAGAGCAAGTGAAGAAGAACGAGCGACCTTCTGGATGGAGGAGGTGGCAAGAGAGCTGTACAGAATGTCAGAGGTATAGACTGAGGGTGAAGTTTGAAGCTCCTTGCCTGTTGTGCTTCAAGGTTGTGGCGTCTTGGCGTCCAGGTCTCCGGGGGTCCTGGTCGCAGATTTGAAATCATTTCCGATTATTGACACGCGTGTATGTCGGAAACAAACATAGTGGAACATGGCAGAGGTACTGCAATCATGAAAGCACCCACATACATGCTCTCTTAAAACAAACTCTCTACCATCATCACTGACGAGTGTCTCGTGCTATCATTTCGGCAAGCACGCATGTCACTTGCATGCTTCAACTCACCGTCCTGGTGTCCCAGCATGTCGCGGTACTCACCCCTCCCCCCATTCCAGGATGCGCGTCCTGGTGACGATGCTACGATGTGAAATGATCCAGTGATAGCAAATGGTCCAGTGATAGCAGCAAGAAACTAGCAGTCTGTCAAGACGCGGAGGACTGGCGGTCTGATCAGGAGAAAGATGCCACAACGAAAGGAGTGGTTGGAGGAAAGGAAGACGAGACAAAACGGCGGCGAGCAGCACCAAAACTTGAGTAAGACTGCAGTGGAGGACGAGGACAGAGGGATAGATCAGCAGGAGGAGATGAGCTTCAGAAAGACTGTAAGGATGCAGATGAGGTATGAGGACGGGGAGGAGGAGGAGGAGGAGGAGGAGGAGGAGGAGGAGGAGAGAGAGACAGAAGGGAGCATAGCGAGTACAGGCTGTCACTACCGCTTCCTAACTCGGAAGGGACATTGATTATTGTTCGAACGATTAGTTACTGAGCTAGCTAGGGTAAAACAAGTCCGCGCCAGAGTTGCTTCTTCCGGTTTAGATTGGGTTTAGTTCTACTGCAATGGACGGATCGCATAGCGTCCTTGGAAGAGACTGAGAGAGAGAGAGAGGGAGGGAGGGAGAGAGAGAGACAGAGACAGAGACAGAGACAGAGACAGAGACAGACAGACAGAGAACAGGAGTCTGTCAAGAAGTTTTGGATCATCAAAATTTGACACAAAAATGATTCCTGGTTTTTTTCGCAAGATGTCAAGAGAGTTTTATTCCTTCATGTCGCTTCCTACTACACATATGTGAATGTCAGCCAGCCTGGCCTTCCGCATCGAGATCTGCATTCTTGCATTTCTCTTTCAACCGCAGCATGTGAAACCTTTCATTGCTAGCGGGAGCGTGTGGGAGGTGAGGGATCAACGCGTGTTCTACCTTGCCGCTGATTTCAAGTCAGCTCAAGTACAATGGGAGCTCTGCTTCTGCCAACGCTTTCAGCATCGCCCCAGGCATTGCTTCCAATGCTGCAGTCAAAGGAGGTAGCTGAATCGTCTCGATCGTCGTGCCACTGATCGGCACTACGACTGCAGATGAAGTCCCTGAGGGTGTGTCCCACGGCCATGTGAATATTTCTCGAGTGCTGTCAGTGAGATTGACATGGATGTTGAAAGATCAACAGTGAGGATCTGTTCAACAAGCTTCTAAGTTCCAGGGGTATGAAAGCCGGAGAGAAGCTGTCGGGAGAAGGATCAAGTCAGGTTGACGTTTGTCTTTGTTGGGGCGCTGTGTGAGGCCATTACAGAGGATGATCATGATGTGCTTCGAAAAGAGGAATGAGCACGAGTACAAGATCTTGCGAAGGTTTTCTGTGGATGTAGATCGTCGGTCACCAAGATTGATCCCAAGTAACAGAAGCAAACAACTGGGGCTGCATGCGTTGGAGCTAAAGAGGCTCAACAGAAGGGCAACCAAAAGGTTCCCTGCAGCCCTCACGCTCCCTTCCTGCTGACGGGCATGCGCAGGAAATACTTCTCTGCTGTACTAGTGGGAACAGGCCCTCTCCCTCACTTCCTTGTCTGCCCCGGAGCCGAGGTTCGTTCTCTCCTAGTCTTCCTCCCTCGCCACTGTGCTCTCCTCCCATCTCTCCTCCTGCTCCGCGTCCTGGTCCCATCTTGTCTTCTGATCTCCCCTCCTCTTGACGTCTGCTGGTTCCTTTTCATCTGCATGCTCACAAACTAGTCGCCGCTAGGAGTGCAACGACGCTCTTCCCGACTCGAACGTTCTGATCACAATGCGGGTCGATCGGTGATCTGAAGGCTGAGAGATCTTACATGCCTGATGCCCTTGAAAGATCTCCTGCTGCCAGGATGAACGATTGGGTTATGCTGGTTGTCACGAAGAAAAGAGTCGTCGAGCTTCAGATTCATGTTACAAACAGCTCCGCGCATGTTGATCCTGTTGTGAGATTGCATGTTTGCGGGCTGAACGCTGCGAAACAGGTGGAGAACTGGATCAGAAAGAGAGTCTTCGATCGGAAGTGTAGCACTGTGGGGGTTGACATGGAATGGAAGCCAGTCTTCTCAGCGGGACACTACTCCAAGGTGAGAGAAGAAGTCCATACGATAGTGCTGTGAGATGAAATTTGCTGATGCCGTGATTGAATCTTGTTTTGTTCTCACTTTGGCGATGTTGTTGGAAATGTCACGTTCTTGTGAATAGAGTCTTGTCTTGTTCGCATGTTGAAACTTCTTCTCTTTCAGGTTTCTCTGATCCAGATCTCCACAAGGGATGATTGCATCTTGTACCATATCCATCACTCGGCTGGCTCGTCAGGCCAGCAAGTTCCCCCAGCCTTGCGCCTTCTCTTCCAGGATACTTCGATAAGAAAGGTGAGGAGATGGCAGAAACAGGATCAGTCACAGTAGAGAGCCAAGCTTGAAAGGGCGGAGACAAAGAGAGGTAGAGAGGTAGAGTCAGCAGCAGGTGCACGAGCACAAACACGAGCAAGAGGAGGAAAGGGGTAGGAAAAAGAGGAGAAGGAAAGTGGAAGAGGAGGAAGAGGAGGAGGAGGCGCGATTAAAATTCCTCTGAGTGACCACGAAAATGATCTTGACGTGCCTCAGGTTGGCGTGGGTATAGACGGTGATGCAAAGAAGTTCAAACGGGCAAGCCTCCCCTCCCCATTCCTCCTCCCCATTTCTCCCCTCCTCTTCCCTCCCCTCCTCTCCCCTCCTCTCCCCTCCCCTCCCCTCATCTCAACTTCCCCCTCTTTTCCTTCCCTTCCCTTCCCCTCTCCTCACCTCATCTCTCCTGCCCTACCCAACGTCTCCACTCCTTCCCTCTCATCTGCTGCTGTAGGATTGGGGTTGCGACATCCTCGGGCGCGTTGACCTTGCTGAGTTTGCTGCTGCTCTGGGGCACATCGACTTGACGTCGCTCAAGAAGATCACTGAACATTTCCTCTCAGTCAAGATGTGCAAGGCCAAGTCTGTTGCTCCTCCTCCTCCTCCTCCTCCTCCTCCTCCTCCTCCTCCTCCTCCTCCTCCTCCTCCTCCTTTCTGCTGCTGGTGATTGAAACGCAGATGGCTGACCATGGGCAACTGGGAGAAGGAAGCGTTGAACCCTGAACAAGTTGCATACGCTTCGATGGACGTAAAAGGAGGAGGAAGCGAGAGAGAAGGAGCGAGGGACAGAAAGGGTGGAGGAGAGAAGGGAAGAGGGAAGGAGGGGAAGCAAGAGTAGCGGGAGGTTGAGTCTTCATTTGCTGACTCGCAGCAGGCGTGGGCTGCGGTGGAGGTGCTGCATGCGGTGGAGGAGGAGATCGTGTGGAGACCGTAAGTGAGAGGAAAGCGCTGCTGCTGCTCAAGTTGGCTCAGGTCTGTAGACGTTCAGTCCAGCACTTGCGAGCTGGGAAAGTTCTTCTCGGTGAGAGGCGGCAAACGCCCCGGTAAGGGGAGGGGAAGAGGGGGAGGGGGGGGGAGGGAGGAGAGTGGGAAGGAAAGGAGGAAAGGAGGCAGGCAGGCAGGCAGGCAGGCAGGGAGGGAGGAGGCAGCAAGGAGATGGGGAAGGCATAATCGGAGGAAGGGAAGGAGGGAGAAAACGGTAAAGGGGAGGAGGGGGAGCAGAGAGAGGAAGGGGAGGAGGAGGGGATGGATCAAAAGGCTGTTTGCATGACGGGAGGACAGGCGTGTACATGTCGAAGGAGGAAGCGAAGAAGCATGTGGAGGGAGGACAGATGATGAGATTCGGTCATGAGCTAGAAGCGAAACTTTTCGTGCTCACAGGAAGCAACGGGGGTTCAGTGACGGATGTTGTGGTGTATGCGATGCAGCGAGGGGAGGAGGAGAGCGCGGGACGGAGGGAGGAGACGAGTGAGAGCAAGAGGAGGACGAGAAAGAGGCCGAATGTTGGGAGGAGCTCCATGAAGGTGTAATGACATGGGAGAAAGAATAAAGGAAGAGATATAGTACAACAGAGGTGGAGGAGGCAGAAGGAGGAGGGGTCCTTGCGGAGAAAGATTGGAAAGAGCACGAGCACGAGCACGAGCACGAGCACGAGCACGAAGGGGATGGAGAAGGAAAGGAGAGGCACGAAAGGTACAGGTTCCTTCACACAGGGTAGCAGAACGGCGGGGGGACCTCCGAATTGAGAAGCAAGTACCTCTGCGACATCAGTCAGAAGAGAGACGCGTTGCTTGCTGCCAGTCTTGACCTCGTCGTTGTCAAGACTCAACAAGACCCTGACGATGTTCGCATGTCACTTGCACGAGGAGCGAACCCGCTCGCTCACCTGAGTGTGTCCTCCAGTACGTCCATGACGTTGTCTCCCTCCTCGTCGACCTCTTTCAACTTGTACCCCCTCTGCCTCCCCGTCAGCGCACGGCAGCAGCAACAGCGAGCGGACAAGGTGGAGGATGCCGGGCTGAAGGACAAGATGGAGAGCGCTGTCCTCAAGGAGCGACAGAATCTGCCCGATTTGTCAGCTGTTGGTATTGCTTGCTCCTGCTCCTAACAATGTCTTCTTGCGTACGAATCTTGACTGACATCTCTGAAAGGGTCTTTTCCGCCTGTCAAGAATCACTCCCATCATTTCCTCCTCCTCCTCCTCCTCCTCCTCCTCCTCCTCCCCCCCCCCCCACCCCCCCTTCCT
>NW_005434619.1:396547-404155 GCF_000315625.1 Guillardia theta CCMP2712
ATCATCATCATCGTCGTCGTCGTCGTCGTCGTCGTCGTCGTCATCATCATCATCATCATCATCATCATCATCATCATCTTCCCCATCCTCCTTCGTCCTTTTCCTCCTCCTCCTCCTCATCGTCGTCTTCGTCATCATCATCATCATCCCATCTCCGACTCTTTCTCTCCCTCCCCTTCCTATCACCACCATCGCCTCCTGCCGTCCCGTCCTCCTTCTTCATCCTCCTCGTTCTCACCGCATTCGAATTTCTCAGCTGCGCGATCTTGACCTTCCTCTCCTTGACGGGCGTCTGACATCAACTCAACAGACGAGGCAACAACAACAACAACAACATCAATCAGAGCAAAGTCGAAGAAATCTCCAAACTGTCTCTCAAGAGTGAGTTCCTCAACATCGCAGCACCTCCCACTTTCACCTCCTTGAAGTCAAGATTCCCATCTGTGAGGCACTGAAAGTTGAATCCAGTCAGTTCCCCCCTCGCAAGAGCATCCGATCCCACCATGTCTGCGCTTCTCATAATTGCCAGGAGCAGCATATCGTCCATGATCAAGTACGAATGCTCTGACTTCTTGTTCTCCTCATCGTTGCCGTAGCAGGTCCGACAATTCCACTTGCAACACTCCGACTGAGAGCAGAGAAAATCTCACAAGTTTGAATCGCCGGCAATCTTTGCTTTCCCACCATCTCGCATCTCCATATCTCGTGTAAGTTCATCCTGTACAGCCCTGACATGTCGTGCAATCAGTCTCAACGACCAGCCATGTCATGTCTTCACCTCTCTTCAGCTCGACGAAAGAGACTTGATACGATCCGTCCGCATCAAAGAAGACAAACGATTCTGCAGCCTGGTTGTGAACAAATTTACAATCAGGTTGTGATCGTCATTTTTTGTAGAAATTTTACGTTGACGAATATTCTGCTCAATGCTCTGTGAAGGAGGAAAACAGCCTCCTGCAAGAGTGTAGCGCATCATTGCATGAAAATTGAGTTCGAGTGTGAAGTCACCTCCAAGACATCATCGTCGACTTCGATCTTCTCATAGAATAAGTTGTCATTCTGCCAAATCATCACATTATCAACGAAAACAAAATAATACCAGTCATAAACAACATCAAAATCAACAAGAAGTACAACAAGAAGAAGAACAAGAAGAACAAGATCGTTATCATCATCATCGTCGTCATCATCATCGTTGTTGATGTTGTCGTCGTCGACATCACCATCATCATCATCAAAAACTTTCGATCGCATCACCACTTTCCGCTTGTACGACGACACCCTGCAGAGCGTCTTCCACGACAAAAAGCATCTGTTCTGCAGCATTTCTTCAACAACCTCAAATTCATTCTCACTTGTCACCCACCAAAGACACGCCGAACTGTGAGAAGATTGCCTTGGACACGATCTTTGTCTTCTCCTTCCATGCCTGCCCCCCCACCCTCAGCAGCTCCTTTCTGGGTCTGAAGCTCACGGCCTCTGCATCAACATCAAGATGCGTCTGGGGGAGGCAGAGGAGGAGGACCGCATCTGAGGAGAGGAGACGAGAGTCTTGCTGGCTGCTCTTGCTCTGTGCTGTCCTTCCTCCCTCCCCGCGGCGAATCATCGCTGTCGTCGTCGCTTTCCGCGACCTTCTTGACGGCTGCGCATCGTCTTAGACGAGCATGTTTGCAACTGACAGAATCAGACCTGAAAGCTGCGGGGAGAGTGGAGCGAGCTCTGACCCTTCCCTGCCGTCAGTCAGACTGGTCTCCAGCAGCAGCTCCCTCGTGGATCTCGTCCTTGTAGCGCTGGATCTCAGCCTTGTGCCAGCGAAGTTCAACGCTGCTCGTCCTGCTCGACCCCATCAGCTCCACCCTCACTCGTCGGCCCCTCACCCCTCGCATGGAGAACTTGCGTGAGCTGCTCATGCGCAAACACCGTCGAGCTCCTCTGTGGTATGATCGCACCGGTATGCCCTCCTTTCCTCTCCGCCGTCCTTGCCAACTTCGTCCTGCTGTTCAGGATGATCCAAGTTTGAGGGGAATGAAGTTGAGGGTGCGGGAGAACCCTGTCTGGATCCTCCTGATCCCTCGCAGTCATGCCAGCGAACAGCAACAAACGTCACAGCACCTGTCTTGCTCTGATGCTTTTCTTCTGCATGAAATGCCAGACATCACTGACGGCCTGCCATGATCGCTGTCAGCAAGGAGGAGAGGAGAAGAAGAACATCAACATGTTACTGACTTGCTGCAGCTCAAGGAAGCAAGACTGTCTCGCTTCCTCGTATGAGAGCGCGTCCTCGCAATGAAAGTTCTGCAGCTTCAGGAAGCTCCTGAGGCTGCGGAAGAAGAGGGAGAGGGTATGTATTCCTTCGTCCTCCGTCAAGCTTATCCCCCTTGCATCGTCCAGGCTGCGATACGGAGGGTTGAAGAAGATGATCTTCCTTGCTGGGAGAGCCTTCCAGTCCACGTCGTCACCTACAAACACGTGAAACGAGCCTTTCATCCGCACAACAAACCTTTCCGAGGCGTTCGAAGCTCGAACAAGCAACTGTGTACTGAGCGTGCAGTTGCTGGAGCTGAAGAGTATCAATCACAAGAGATGAAGAGAGACGAGTGGAAGACCTTCATATCTCTCTCTGCGAGCTCGAGTTGTCTTGTCTTGTCGGAAGTGATCATCTTTCGATTGCCCGACAGCAGCACTTGGTTTGCTTTCCTGGTTCCTGTCGCTCCTGATCCCCAGCACCTCGCATCCTTCCTGCCAGAGCAGCTCGAAGGGGTAAGCCTGCTGCTTGTCTCGAGGGGTGACGGCGTCAGGGTATTGCGTTTTCAGCTTGCGAGTGAAGGACGGGTTGTACCCTTGGAGGTTGTCCTGCCAACAAGTCAAGCCTCGAAGCCTCGCAGTCTGAGCATGAGGTACCTTCTCTTTCCACAGCGAGCACGTGTACCTCAGCTCACCCACTGGCTTCCTGATGCAGAAGTCGCAGAACGCGAGACAGAACTTGATCTCCTCCGCCAGGAGTACATCTCTGGTCTCCGACAGCGCCCTGGTCAAGTGCTGGACAAATATGGCCGTGTGCTCATCTCTTGCTGCTCCTATCGGCGCTGAGCGAGTCACCTCCTCGGCTCTTCTCAGCTGGGAGAGAGGGAGGGTAGGAAGGCTCACCGCCTCCTTGCCTCCCTTCATCCACCATAGACCCTTCCAACCGTCCGCGCCATCGCCGTCAAACTTGCTTTTGATGTTTCAAGTCTTTTTACTAATAAGTTAGTTCGGAATGCCGATCGGAGTTTCGGCCCGGGCCCGCCGGGTCACAAGTTCCCACTGATGCCCACCATTCCGCCGGGGCAATTCTCCTGCCGCTGAGATGCCGTGAGTACGGTCTTCACTGATATACTCCCACACCGTACTTATCATCAGCAGCAGCTCCCGGCGATGTCACAAGTGACTGAGTCCTGTCACAGTACAACTTCCGGCACTAGCACAACACCATCCGATCCGATCGCCCCAGTGACAACCCGTTGAACCTGCCCGGCGGAGGCCCGGTCCGACGACGGACGCGGCCGCCCGGGCCCCGGCAACGGACTGGGATCATCACCGGGCGTCCCGGATTCACCACTTACCAAGTGACGACAACCCGCCTCATTATTATATACTAGTAGAGTCAAAAGGCAGAATGTTTTTACGATTGCTCTGCTAGGCAGTGAAAGGAGCGAAGTAGAGGGGCAGCGGTTGTTCTACTCTATCAGGTTTCTTCCTCTGGTTCTTGGGAGGTCCGGCAGACACAGCGACCATGCACGCTGCAGGAGGAGAGGAGGGGGGAGGATTGCGAGCACGACCAGGTTATAGAGGAGGAGGAGGATGGCAAGGACGAGGAGAACTGAGAAGGATGGGGAGGAGAGATGGAGGAGAGGCAGCATCGACAACAAGAACGACAGGGCAGGATACTGAAGGAGGACAAGGTGCGCTGCGAGGAGTAGGAGCGGGTGAAGCAGCCAGTGCAGAGGAAGGAAGAGGGAGCAGGAGATCAGCGACGAACGAGAGCGAGCCTGTGATCGCCTCCTCTTCGCTGTCTCCTATCAGCTTCACTGGGTTCGTCGCCCGCTCTCACTCCTCCCTGTCCCCTGCCGCCATCTCGCACATCTCACCGGAGCACAAGTCATTCAACGGACAGTCTCCAGGGCAGGACAACTCCAGCTCATCACCAGCTTCCGTGGGCTCCTCCTACGCCGAAGCTGTGCTCTCGAGCCGCCTGCCCTCGCTCTTCCGGAAGAAACTCTCGCCGTCCCACACTCCTCATTCCGACACCGAGGTACTTGTCGACGCACTGACGGAGCGCTGATGTCAGACGCCGCAGGTGTCAGCGATGATGATGAATAGGAAGCTACTGAGAGACCTGAGACGAGAAATATCGCGATATGACGATGACAACGACGAGTTGCTGCTGGCCAAGTCAACGCCCAACAACATGATCGGCAGCCATCGCTCCCCTCAGTCGGAAGGCGCGGGCAGTCTTGCAGCCTATCGCAACCTCTTCAAGCAGCAGCCTGCCAGCGTCTCCGCTCTTAACTTTGACAAGCTGAGAAGCGTCGACCATGTGCACACGGCTAGAGTCAGCCCAGCGTGCAAGAGCGAAGTGACTCTGAGCTCTCCCCAGGAGACGGTTTCCTCCGTCTCCTCGCACCACGTCAAGCGGATGAACCTGACGCCTCGAGATCATATCGTCAAGTCCATCTTGCAAGATGACTCGGAAGAAGAGGTCAAGAACTTGTCAGGTCGCTTCATGACCTGAGGTGCCGTCGCAGGACTCCTCGGATGACTCCAACGAGCTCTTTCCCCGGTCAAGCACCTTCTCCAAGCGATCAGGTGGCCACCAGCTGGAGGAGAGCTGGCTGACGAGCTTCGCAGGCAAGGCATGGGAGCAACAGGCGCATGCGGCAGCAGGGCATCACTCGCAGTCATCGAGGAGCCCACGGAGACGTCAAGACTTGATCCCGCCTCATATGCGAAGTCGCTGGAGTGAACCACCCAACCCCAAGTCCGTCGGTCACTGGCATGCGGGGGAAGCGAACACCTCGATCAGTGTCGGTCACGCTGAGCAAGACGTCCTCTCCTCGCAAGCTTCTGCGGCAGGCTCTTCGAGGAATGAGATCGAGTTTGTTGGCAGCATGCGAGACTACGTCGAGAGCGAAGGTGAGGATGCGATGCCGGGGTTAGTGGTGACTTTCACCACTAGCAGAGGAGGGGGAGATCCTGCAGACGAGTGCAAACACAGAGGACGAGGCGTGGAGGGAGGAGGAACATCGCTCTCCCGACTTATCAATGCAATCGTTGAGATCTCAGGAGGGGGTGCGCGCAAGACATGCTGTGTGCTCGACTGAACGACTGGGTGAGCAGACTCATCGAGCGGACGAGGAGCACGGGGAAGAGGAGAGGGAAGATCAGACGCCGAACAAGACAAGAACAAACTTCGAGTCCATAGAAGTCTCCTCCAAAGTTCCAACAGCAACCATCAGCAGAGATTCCATGAAGCTCTTGTACACGGGCATGAATCAAGACGTTGAGTTCCTCAAGGCGGAGCTGGTGGGCGCCAAGGTGCAGGAGCCGAAGAGTTGGGCTGCTGGGAAAGCAAAGGGAGCTGACGACGCCTCGGGATTCCCAGCGATGGAGGAGAAGAGCAGCAGCAACGCGATCGAGCACACAGACAGCCGACTGTGCAACACTCTCTCCCGCGGGCTGAACTCCGTCCTCAGCAGACGAGACGACAAGGTTCGTTCCTGACCCCACCTTCAAGGTAGATGACGTCACTCCTAGATGTCCCTTGGCGCCTCCGAGCTGCAAGCGCGATGCGCCAGCGCCTTGAACGAGGAGGGGATCCGAAGTGTCGAGGACTGGAAGGCCCTGGAGAAATGCCCTCTGATCGCAAGCATGGCCCTGCTCGAGCTGCGGCAGGAGCACCTGACGTACGTCGAGATAGCGGAGATCTACTCCAGCTTCACATCGGCAGCGCAAGATGCTGCGCTGCTTGAGGAGGAGGGCGAGGGAGGGTGTCAGAGAGTGTGCTGCCCCAGAGCTGTCTGCCTGATCTGATGCTCGATACGTCGAACTCGCTAGAGCAGGAGGGGATTCCTTCAGGCCAACCAGATCTGATAGAGGAGGATGTCCTGGCCAGGCCCATACGAGGCCCCGTTGGAGAGGAGCAGTGGAGGCAACCTGGTCAGCGACTTTCAGTTTGAGACTGACAAGATGGGGATATGGAGAGGAAGAAATGATCAGGGGAAGGCAAAGGACTGCGGGAACAGAATCATTCACCTTTGATCTAACTTGACATGACAGCCACGAGCTTCGAAGGCATCTACCACCTGCAACGTTGGAGCTCCTAAGAAGGACAGCAACAGACAGAACTCAAACCATCTGCATGCCCGCAAACGTCTTGGACTCCGTCACTGCTCGATCCCGGTAGCAACAGTAGCACCTGGGGCGATGCTTGCCTAAGGAACAAGTCAGTGAAGTAGCTAGACGACCTCCGGGCCTCCACCATTGAGGATCTTCATGACGGTGTCAACAAACGGCTCCACCAGCTCCTTCAACCACACGCACTCAGCTGCGAGCACTACCTCCGTCTCCTCCAGATCGATGCCCTGCCAAGACTTTCAGCTCCTGCCAGCCTCTGTGTGCATGCTCTTGCCGCCTCTGATGCTTGCTCCAACGTCGGCTTCGTCCAGTCCAGTGTCATGCAGGCTGCAGTCCCTTTCCCTACATGCCCAGCTCCAGGCCAGCAGGAAGCTGTCCGGCCTTGTGGCTCCTCCCAGTTCCTCTTGACGTTGGGCCTGAGGGAGCAGTCGGTCACCTGAGCAGAAATCTCTCACGACAGGCAGGGCATGACAAGCATGAACAGTCTTCAAGTCGGTCAGCAGGACATGCGCGCCCATGGCTGCTGCGCACAGGCCAGCCAGACCTGCCCACAACTTCACTTGCTAGGAGCTCAGGGCTGGGGTGGAGGCACCTGTGCCCGAGCCAAGCTCCACCACACGCTTGCCGACGATCTCTTGTCGGATGTTGTCTCTCATGATCTTGATCAACATCCTTGCTCCCTCCCAGATCTGCTCCTAGCAGTCACTTGGTGATAGCCTATCAAGGTCTGGTCTTGCCTGGAAACCCGTTGCTGCGGCCACAGTGTAATCTTCAGCGAAGAAATTTGGATCTACCTGAGTATCAGAGGAATGAGAAAACTTATGACCCAGGATAGCACGCAAGGACCCAGTCGCTCCCTTCCTGATCCAGATCCCGCCTTAGGACCCTGACCCGAAACCCTATGGAAAAGGGATTCAGCAACCCTTAAAGCTCATATACCCGCCCCAACTCTCATATCGTTCCATTATCCTTGTACCCCTCAACTCTTACATCCACCATATTCCTCCTCCTCCTCCTCCTCCTCCTCCTCCTCATCATCATCATCATCATCATCATCATCGTCCTCCTTCTCCCTTCAATTAAATATCCATCATCCCCCCCTCCCCCCGACCCCCCCTCCCCCTACCCTCCTGCTCTCTCCTCCTCCCTTGCATAATCCATCCATCACCCCCACTCCTTCTCCTCCTCTCTTACATCATCCATACATCAATTGCC
>NW_005434619.1:404255-411348 GCF_000315625.1 Guillardia theta CCMP2712
TCCTCCTCCTCCTCCTCCTCCTCCTCCTCCTCCTCCTCCTCCTCCTCCTCCTCCTCCTCCTCCTCCTCTTCCCTTACCCTCCACATCCTCCTCCTCCTCCACGAGCGCTGCCATCGATCCCAACAAGTGCTTGGAGGGACCACATCCCCTCATTGATCCGGGCCACCGGGCCGGTGCAGGGCCGGTGACGGCGGTGTCAGTGACACGGGTCCGCTCAGGCTCGGTGCACTGACTGAGTGACTCGCGGGCCCGGGGAGCAGAGTGATCACCCGGGGCCGTGACATGGTACTGAGGCGCACTTGGCGCCGGCCGCTATTTGGAGCCGTTTGAGAACGGGAATAGCTCATGCCATGATGAATGTAACGGTCATGTAACCGACATCATCATCTACTCTCAAGACTCTTTACCACACAGCTTCCGACCCTGCTAGCGTCGTTTGTCCTTGAAATGACGTGATTTCACTTCGACCCCCTAGAACGAATAAGCTTAAAGTTAGCTAAGAAGTTCTCCAAGATTACAACACGATTTAACCAACTTCTAAGTTAAATAAAAGCGAACTTTCATGGTCTCTTGTTTCAGTACCGGCGTTCTGAAGGGCCAAAGCCTCGTCAAGATGGGGTACTTGGAAATTGAACCATACCGTTTTTAGATAGCTTCTATGCAAATTTTGAGACCTCCCTGGCTGTTGAGATATTTTGTTAACTCACTTTTGACTTAAACCGTGATTAATTAAAGAAGAAGTAACCTAAAAACAGATCGTTTGAAAAGAGACCTCAGGTGCCGGACCTATCCCTATAACTCCAAGTAGAATGTATCTCTCCGTCCTCCAGCTACTCTTTCCTTGTCCCCTCCTTCCCACCCCCCCGTCCTTCCCTCCTCTCACGGCCCCGCCCCCTCCGCCCCCTCCGCCCCCTCCGCCCCCTCCGCTCCCCAGGCTTTCTCAGCTCTCACTCTCCACTTCTAGCTCACTTGCTCAGAGTGCGCTGCGTCGTCTCCTCGTGGAGTTGGAGGCTTCTGTTGTCGATCGACCTCTTGAATCAGACTGTCCTTGAACGTCAAGTTTGTGCGTAGCTGAGGTTCTAGAAGATTGATTTCCAGCTTGAGATCAATCATGGGCTGTTCTGCGAGTGTTCATGCTGAAGAACCAGGCAATGCTCTGATCGAACAATGTTCACTCGCTCTGAGAGGTCTCCAAACCCCTTCAAACGAGAGCTTCGTTACGGTTAGAAACCTTATTAACGCGGGTGAGAACAATGCTGCTTGGTTCGTCTCAAATGGCGCAATGATAGAATTGACGCACATCCTGTTCAATCAACAGCTTCACACGTTGCATGCTGCAGCGGCTGAACTGCTCGCAGTGATGGTCCGATGGGCGGTCATCCTCATTCGAACAGAGAGCAAGAAGAACGTGCACTCAGCCACGAACGCGCTGGTGCAGCTGATAGAGGCCATGTACAGCCAGCCCAGGTCGAAGCCGCTCAAGAAGAGGATGCCGCAGACAATGACTGACGATGACATCGAGCTGATCATAGAGTCGAAGCTTCCTTTCCGAATCATCGAGTGCAACAGCCGGTTTCTGGATGAGTTCGAGGCTTCAAAGGACGTTCTGATTGGTCGTGCTCTTGGTATCATCTTTGGGCCAAGGACTGATGGGAAGAAGACCCAGCAGTTCATTGAGAATGTAGTGCTAGGAAAGCAGGTAGAAGCCTTCTTCAACACCTTCTACAACCTGCAGGGTAAGGAGGTTCTGGTCGACCTGGCCATTGCCAAGCGTAACGAAGAGTCTTGTTGCATTCGGATGCATGTGTCGAAAGCGATCTTCGAGGATCAGATCGATACCGTCATGGATGCTACTACCTCGGAAGAGGCGACCCTCGTCATTCACGCCGCCAACCAGGTGGTAGAGAAGATCAGCGAGCAATTCACCAAGGTGTATGGAGTCACTTCAAAACAGATTGTTGGAAGGGGTCTGAGAATTATCTACGGCCCCACCACGGACATCAAGGCATGGGATGATATACTTACAAATGCGAGACAAGGTTTCGAGAAAGAGTCGCCCATAACTACGTACGATCTCATCAACGCTGCACAGATTGACACAGTCGTCAAAGCAATGCCTGTCATATCCACCAAAGGCCTTATTGACAAGATCATGCTCAAACTAGTCTTCAACACGACTGCTCAAGAGACTTATTGCAATGGCAACTGTCAAAATCAATTTGCTCTCATTTCGCAAACCGTCATTCAAGCGCTCGCTCAAGTCCTGGAGCGTGAGCTTGACGATAAAAGCTTACGAACAAACACCTTGGAGGCCTTTCATGTTCTCAGCATGCATGAATCAGGTCTAGACAAGATAGCGCAGTGCCCTGAAGTTTTATCTGTCCTCACAAAGGTACGCATGATCGATGCTTTGCTTGCAGCTCGATGATTGAAATTTGCATTTGCCAACGCAGATGTCGAAGCAAAAGAAGGGCTTTTTCTCCAAGAAGGACGAGAGCGCTCTCAAGGTAGTGGAGAACCTGGCAGCATACAGCCCCATCTCCTTGAAGGAGGAGGAGATCGACGGCATTATCGACATCGCATGTCAGCGCGACAACTTCGGCAACCAGAAGCACCTCATGGCGCTGCGAGCTCTGCTGTCGCTCACGTGGAACGAGGGATGCATCAGAACCCTGCTTCAATCCCCTCAGGACGTCCTCGGGACCCTGGACCTGATCAACCAGCAGATGGTGTACGACGAGAAGCCCGAGCACCAGCTGGCAGCGAGTCAGGCGGCGCTCAACATCCGCATGTCGAGGATCGGGCAGACGGAGAAGAGCTCTCATCGGAGAGCCTCGACCAACCTCATGAGCATCATCGATGACAACCACAAGTGGGGCGGGAACGACCCTGTCCTCTTGGCCGAGGTGAGACCATGACAGCGACGAGTTCGCTTGCCCTGTCGTGCTGATGCTGCCTACAGGCCTTCCGGGAGCTCAACAACTCCTCTAGATCCTCGGGTCATCGCGCGACTAGTCCTGTCGCTGTCAGGCCACGACGAATGTCCGAGAGCCAGCAAAGGAAGTCTCCAGAGCCGCGTCAGCGTCGCATGTCGCTAGAGGGAGGGGAGATGAAGAAAGATCTGCCTCACAGTCGTCGAACCCGCCTCATGTCCGACAGTGACATCGCTGCTACTACTCCTGCCAACATCGGGACTGCCAACAATGTTGGCTGGGAGTCGGGGATGCGCCGGACGCTGCTATCTCCCGTCCCTTCGGCATGATAGCCACATCATCGTGGCATGTACATTGAATGATTCGATTCAATATGAAGTAATGATGTGTACAATAATAAAACTTGAATTTGATCTTCAATCAAAGACAGGAGCGCGAGTTAGTTCAACTTGTAAGCCTAACTCGCCGAAACCTCTCACTCTCACTGAGTCAACACAAGTCACTTCCGTCAGAACCCCCGGCTGAGTGGCGGGGGCCCTCGGACCGCCTGAGGCTGTGGCCCGTCCGAGGGAGCCTGGGGCTGGCCCGCGGACTCACTGGCACGCAAGATAAGCAGAAGTGCTAATGAATCTTGCTGCCCCCACTGACTTCAGTTCTGAGGCAGACTTTTCAGTCCTTCCGCACTTTCCCAAAAAGGAAGGCAAAACGCGCCTTGCCACCCCCACCCCCACCCCTCGGATATGTACCCCCTTCATCTAGTTGTAGTACCCCCTATTATCCCTTCTGGTCCGTAACCCCTGGTGGTCTTTCCTGCCCTTCCTTGTCGCCCAGGCGCCGCCGCCAAACATGCTCCCTCCATGCTCTCTGCAGTGAAGGCCCTGCTCCTGCTTAGCCCTTCTCCTCCTCTTCTTCTGTAGATCTTCTGTCTCCCTCCTTCCTTCGCTCCTCTCTGCCTTCTCCACTGCACTTCCTCCCCTTGTTTGACTCTTCCTCCGGCTCGCCCTCCTTTGGTCTTGCCTTTATCCGCACGCTCACGTTTTTCTTCATCCCTCCATTTTCTTTTGAGTTTCAGCTATAAGACTAGCCTTCGTCAGTCGCTTGCTGCTCCTTCCATCTCGTCGTACTGCCTTCTCATCTTATCGTTGCCCTCACCTTGTCTCGTCCTCAGTTAGATCAAGGAGCGATCGTGTTTCTCCGGGGAAATGCGCACAGGCTGATGCTCTTGTCTCTTTCAGGTCACAACAACTTTGAAACCCCTTGTGACAGCGCAAAGATAACATGGCCAGTGCGTCGATGTTGCCTCCCAACGTCAGGGACCCAGTCAAGGTCATAAAGGGAGGAGGGGTAGTGCCTGCCGTGACATGGCAGCAGATGGAAGAGGAGAAAGAATTCGTCTCAAGCTCGTTCACCTCATTCCTCAACGGGTAAGGGAGGCTGGAGCGCCATAGAGGAAGGGACGGTTGACTTGAGGGCGCCAGGTATGTTGAAGCAGTAGAAGAGCCGACGACGAGCAGCGGATTCCAGACGAAGGAGTACGAAGAGATCGCCAAGGCTGTTGTTGCTAAGGACAGGACAACCGTCGAGGTACAGAAAGATGTGACGAGAGGGTGATGGTGGTGGTGATGGTGATGGTGATGGTGATGATGGTGATGGTGATTCTGATTGTGATGGTGGTGGTTGTGATGATGATCAACGTAACGAGAAGGTTTCTGACAAGTTTGCAGGTTGACTTCATGCACGTTAGCAATTTTGATCCAGAACTTGCGGACAGAATCCGTTTGGAGTGAGAAACTTGAGGCAGTTGTGGTGGGACTGGCTGACTTGATTCGTCAGGTACTTTCAGCATGAAAAGACCCTCCGATCTTCTCTCAACACGTTCGTCAAGCGCGTCGTCGCCAACCCGGACACAGCAGCGCAGGAGGTGAGCGACGACTGCGTGAACTCATATTGAGCTGACATCTCCATTTCCTCCTCTCCTTTCCTCTCCCCTCTTCTCTTCTCTTCTCTTCGCTTCTCTTCTCTTCTCTTTGCTTCCCTCTTCATCTCTCCCTCTGCTCCTCTTTCTTTTTCCATCTTCTGCTCTGCCCTGCCTCCTTACCCAGTACAACCTCTCCTTCTACAACATCCCCGAGCAAGTGAAGCTAAGGGACCTGCGCACCGACCGTATCGGCTGCCTCTCCCGTATCACCGGCACTGTCACGAGGACGTCGGAAGTGCGTCCGGAACTTATGTCCGCCCACTTCCAGTGCCTCGAGTGCTACACTGAGCAGGACCCGACGGAGCAGCAGTTCAAGTACACGGAGCCGACGATCTGCAAGAACCCGACCTGCGCCAACAGGAAGCGCTGGTACCTCAACATTGACAAGTCAAAGTTCGCCGACTTCCAGAGGATCAGGATCCAGGAGAACAGCAACGAGATTCCTGCTGGCTCGATGCCGAGGAGCATGGACGTCATCGTGAGGAACGAGATGGTGGATCGAGCGAAGCCCGGCGACCGCTGCTCCTTCACCGGCTGCCTCATCGTCGTCCCCGACGTGGCTCAGCTCAGGGCAGCAGGAGAGCGAGCGGAGGCTGTGAGGGAGACTGGGAACCGTTCCAACACGGCGTCGGAGGGCGTGACTGGCCTCAAGTCCCTGGGCGTGCGGGAGCTGACGTACAAGCTGTGCTTCCTGGCTTGCGCTGTGCACCTTGCGGAGAAGGACGGCTGGTCGCACTTCAGAGAGGAGGGGGAGGAAGCGGTGGAGGAGCTCGACGAGGAGACGCGAAAGAAGATCGCCATGATGAACAAGTCACCCCAGCTGTACCAGAGGATGGTCAGCAGCCTCTGCCCGACTGTCTTTGGGCACGACGAGGTGAAGAAGGGGATCCTGCTGATGCTGCTGGGGGGTGTCCACAAGACTACCAAGACGCAGACCAACCTCAGAGGTGACGTCAACGTCTGTATCGTCGGCGACCCCTCGACCGCTAAGTCGCAGTTCCTCAAGTTCGTCGCCGACTTCATGCCCCGCGCTGTCTACACGTCCGGCAAGGCTTCGTCTGCCGCCGGCCTCACCGCCTCCGTGGCCCGGGACTCGGAGACTGGGGAGTTCGGGATCGAGGCCGGGGCCCTGATGCTTGCGGACAACGGCATCTGCTGCATCGATGAGTTTGACAAGATGGACATCAAGGACCAGGTGGCGATCCACGAGGCGATGGAGCAGCAGACGATCTCGATCGCCAAGGCCGGCATCCAGGCCACCCTCAACGCCAGGACCTCAATCCTCGCGGCTGCCAACCCGCGAGACGGGAGGTACGACAGGAGCAAGTCGCTCAAGGGCAACGTTGACATCTCTCCGCCCATCATGTCGCGCTTTGATCTCTTCTTCGTGATCCTCGACGAGTGCGACGAGATCGCCGACTACAACATCGCCCGTCACATCATCCAAGTCCACCAGAAGGGCGCCAGGGAGGAGGAAGAGGGAGACAGCGGCGCTGAGTTCAGCAAGGAGGAGATGCAGCGGTACATCCGGTATGCGCGGAACCTCAAGCCCAAGATGACGGAGGAGGCGAAGAGGAAGCTGGTGGAGCACTACCGAGAGCTGCGAGAGAACGACTGCCAGGGAGCGCAGAGGGCAGCGTACAGGATCACGGTAAGGCAGCTGGAGTCGATGATCCGACTTTCCGAGGCTCTGGCGAAGCTTCACTGTGACGAGGAGGTGAGCGGGAAGTACGTGGATGAAGCGAAGCGACTGCTCAAGATGTCAATCATCCACGTCGACAGCGGCGATGTCAACCTGGTCGACTTCGATGCCCCTCAGGAGGAGGAGACGGAGGAGACGGAGGACAGAGAGGAGGATGGAGATGATGGAGATGATGGCGGCAATGATGAAGACGGCGACGAGCAGGGTGGGGCTGGCGGGAGGTCCAAGGACAGCAAGGCTCGTTCTCCCTCCAAGTCGCCCAAGAAGCGCAAGGAGGAGGAAGCAGCGGAAGAGGAGGGCAAGAAGGCAGCGGATACAGCGACAGCGGCGAAGAAGCCCAAGCTTGAGATCTCGCAGACAGAATACGATCAGATCGCACTGCTCCTGGTACTGAGGAGGAAGGGGGAGGAGGGGGGGGGGGGGGGGGGGGAGGGGGAGGAGGGAGGAGGGAGGAGGGTAGGTTACGGTTCGGTACCGTCG
>NW_005434619.1:411448-413293 GCF_000315625.1 Guillardia theta CCMP2712
CAAGGGGGGGGGAGGAGGAGGAGGAGGAGGAGGAGGTTTTGGGACCTTCGCAGCTGACATTTCTATTCAGATGGGACAGTTGAGACTAAGAGAAGAGCGAGAAGAAGAGGAATGGACCCAAAGCGAGCTGATCAACTGGTACGAAGGAGGAGGAGGAGGGGCAGGAGAGAGGAGATGGAGGGAGGAGGGAGGAGGGAGGAGGGTGGAGGGTGGAGAGGAGAGGGCAGGAGAGGAGGAGGGTTCAGGTATTGAGCATCACGGCAGGTATCTGGATCAGAGGGATGACATCGACAGCGAGGAAGGCCTCGCCCTCGCCAGCAGGATCGTCAGCAGCATCATCCAGAGACTCATCGTGACTGAGCACTGGATCGTTATCCTTAACGAGGACGAGGTAGGATGAAGTTGCTTGTTTCCTGCTCCTGCTCCTGCTCCTGCTCCTGCTCCTGCTCCTTCTCCCGCTCCTGCTCCTGCTCCTATCTTACGGGTCCTCAGGTTCGCGACATGGCTGGCTCCGCTGCTGACAGGAGAAACGCAAGAAAGCTGGCAGTGCATCCGAACTGGATCCCTCCCAACGCTTAAGACAGTTAGGGGGAGAGGAGAAGGAGGAGGAGGAGGAGGAGGAGGAGGAGGAGTTGTGTGTAATATTTTATCTCGAGATTACAAACTGAAGACAAAAGGAACAGTTGAGGAATGAAAGTGAGAAAATCTCTTTTCCCCTCCCCCTCCTCCTTTCTCTCTGCCCCTCCCTCTCTTTTTCCATCAGCACCGCGCGTCTCAAGACGTCTCCCCTCCCCCTCCTCTCACTTTCCCGCACCCACCTTCTCGATCCAGTCCACCACAAACTCTGCGTTCTACAGGACCAGCGTCAGCCGCTCATCTACATGACCCCATCAAACGTCTTTCCTTACCTCCTTCCACGTGTCTTCCAACATGATCTTCAACAAGCAAGAACCAAGTCAGGCCTTGTCGACGCAGAAACGCCTTCCTCTACCTCATGGGCCCCGGGCAGGAACTTCGCTTCGCACCCGTAGAACTCTGCAGCAACCAACGTCACCCCAGCCATGCTCACAACATGGCCGCTGGACCTGCCGTCTCCTCCACGGCCGGCGCGTCCACGACCTGTCAACATCGCACGTCACCTCCTCCTCTTGACAGGCTGCGACGTTCCTTATCGTCCCTCGTCCCAACCACCAGCACTGGAGGCCCGACACTCAGCCTGCCAACTCGTCGTCGGCTCCTCTCTTCAACTCTGATTGAGCAGAAGACTGACCAGTCTGCCTTCCCATCCTCTCCTCGACATGTCTTGCTGGGGAATTCTTTGATTGCCTGCATCATCATCATCATCATCATCATCCTCATCCTCATCATCATCATCATCATCATCATCAGCAGCAGCAGCAGCAACAACAACAACAACGGAAGCAGCAACAGCAGCACATCTCAAGAGGAAAACCTTGCCGACGTCGAGCCCGACGACGCTATCTCTTGCAAACAGCTGCATGTATTCTCGGACCTGCGATCATCATCACCACTCGGAGCTTCATCGCAAACACAACAACTCACCTGCTCATCAGGCGGATTGTCTTGAGAGAAGAAGATCTGACATCCTTGTCACACCATTCCATTCCTCCCAGTAACAAACCTTCCGACAGATGTCGAGGTCTGTTCCTGCCTTTTTCAGCACAAAGGCCTGTACAAACTCATCCTCCTCCTTCTCCTCCTCCTCCTCCTCCTCCTCCTCCTCCTCCTCCTCCTGTTCCATACCTGCACAATGTCCCAGGCCAATCTCGGCTTAGAGAAGATGTATCTTCTCACAGTCCCAGAAGCCCCTGCAGACACTCAAAC
>NW_005434619.1:413393-459029 GCF_000315625.1 Guillardia theta CCMP2712
ACCCTTCTCTCTTGCCTCCTTTCTGCAGGTGAGTCCTCGTGCTCTTGCTCGTGCTCTTGCTCTTGCTCGTGCTCGTGCTCGTGCTCGTGCTCGTGCTCGTGCTCGTGCTCTTGCTCGTCCTCCTCACCTGATCTCGGTGTCTCCATATGTAGTCGGGCGAGGCCTCATGCCCGAACGGCTTCTTGCCGAAGAGCATCTCATACAGCACAACCCCCGCGCTCCACACGTCCACCTGCTGCTCATTCACTGCCTGCCTGCTGCTGCTGCTGCTGCTGCTGCTGCTGCTGCTGCTGCTGCTGCTGCTGCTGCTGCTGCTGCTGCTGCTGCTGCTGCTGCTGCTGCTGCTGCTGCTGCTGCTGCTGCTGCTGCTGCTCCACCAACCTTGACCCTGCTCCTTTTTCTGTTTCTTCCTCTCTTGTAGACACCAACCTGCTGGTCCCACAGAGCACAAGAGGATGAGCGAGTGAAACTTGGTCGGACGCGATTCCAAGACTTTCTGAGGGAACGGTCAAATCCCTCCCCTCTCCATTCCCTTGCCCCACTGGCCACTCCTCCTCCTCCTCCTCTTTCTCCTTCTCCTCCTTTTTATCATCATCTTCTCCTCTTCGTTTTGATTCATCCTCTCCACCACCACCACCACCACCTCTATGCCATGTCAGTCTCTTCCCAAGCTTCCATCAGCTCTGCCCTTTCCTTCCTTCTGGATCCTCGCTCCCTTCCATCCCCCTCCACAACCTCAACCTCCCTTCCACTCCCATACCTGAGCGTACATGCCGCCGAAGCTGTGCCCGACGAGCACGGGGGGAGGGCTGTCAGGGGGCAGAACAGCGTCGATGAAGGACAGGATGTCCTCGGTGTGTTCTGAGAGCTGCACGGACTTCACCCCCTCCCTCTGCGGACTGCCTGACGTTCCTCGCAGCGATGGCGCGTACGACGCGAACCCTCGTCGGGCAAACAGATCCATCCAGTCGGACCAGCACCAGCCGCCATGGAAGGAGCCATGCAAGAAGATAACTGGAGGGTTCCCCTGCCCCTCCCGGCTCGGCATGTGGTAGAACTCCATGTCCAGCGAAGTCTTAAGTCGCAACTTGGACTTGGACGGGGTAGGAGTAGCCATGCATCTAGAGGAGATGAGTCCTTCTCTCCCGCGAAGCCTGCCATGCAGTGTTCGGAGGGTGGGCTGAACACTCTGGAACCCATGCACCGAGCAGAAAGATTGGACTAGAATCCAGCACCCTGCATCTCGTTTAGTTCCCGATCATGCGTTCCCCCCCAACCACCATTATCACCCTCCTCACTTCTTGTGTCTGTTTGTGCTCTTTTCTTGCTCCCTGCTTTCCATTCCCAGTCCCACTCTCGTTGAGCCCCCCCCCCGTCCTCGCCCGCTCTCACATCTGCTGCTCTTCATTCTTCACACATTTTGGCATCATCTTTCTCTTCTTTCATCTCTGTTCCTCTGCTCTGCTCTGCTCTGCTCTCCTTCCCTTCTCCTTTCTAGATTTCAGGTTTCTTTCTGACTCTGTCTCTCTGTCTCTGCCTCTGCCTCTGCCTCTGCCTCTGCCTCTGCCTCTGACTCTGACTCTGTCTCTGTCTCTGTCTCCCTCTTCCTCTTCCCCTTCCTCTTCCTCTTCCTCTTCCTCTTCCTCTTCCTCTCTTCCTCTTCCTCTTCCTCTTCCTCTTCCTCTTCCTCTTCCTCTTCCTCTTCCTCTTCCTCTTCCTCTTCCTCTTCCTCCTCCTACCCCTCACCTGTCATTCGCAGTGCAAATCCCATGATCATTCACACCCGTCGCTAAATCATCACCCTCATCACCCAATAGGCAATAATCATCCCCCTCATTACCAAGCAAGTCATCCCCCTCATTCTGACCCTCATTACAAAGCACTGAAATCATCCCCCTCATTCTGACCCTCATTACGTGCCCAGTTCAGTGCCCAGTTGCTGATCGCTAGCAGTCCGTCTTTGCACGGCTGGTGCCATAATAGTCTATCATATGCCAGACCGTGAAGAGTCGGACTCGGAAGCCGAAGTTCAAGTTGCAGCTCTGATTTATTCCGACAATGTTAGGAAAAGATTGAAGAAGACAGAGTTCTAAGAATCCAGCGGCAAGCCCACGGAAGTCTCCATATGCATAATTTGATAGAGTTGTGATATGGTATGGAGAAATCGTCTGTACATGTTTCAAGTTTGGATTTGCAAGATTAAGGCGCTCGAAAATATCGGGCGAAACGATTGAAACAAAAAAATTCTAGGCATTCAGCATTGAAATTGGAAGTCGTGACGAATTGACCGATCATTTCGTTTTTCATCTTCCTTCTGCATCTTCATTCTCGTGTAATACCGAAGAAATCGCGAATGGCTGTTTGCTTGCAGGATTGCGAATATCACCACCCCGATCGCATACAAACCGATCGAAAACAGGATGCTCTCTATTTCTCGTGTCCATGGCATTGGGTTTCGACGAAAAGCCACCCTTGATAACACACTCGCCAAGGTAACGTAGCCTGTGCACTGAACGTACTCATTGAAACTTTGCGAAGAAACAATGAAAGACATCGTCATTATGATTAACACAATTTTCATCCTCTCAATGTGCATGTCTGCAAGTAGAAGCTCAGCAGAGAAAAACATTGTTCTTACATATAGAATGCCTTTCAGAACCTTTCCCAGTGCACACCGCTGATTTTCGTTCATTCTTGGAGTCAGTAACAGCACCACCCATAATATCGAAACCAATACCAATCGGATCAAAAAAAGTAGTCATCACTGTCGTTGATTCCCTTGTTGAAGATTCTGACTAAAAGCACTCCTATGTAATAGGTGACTGTAAGTATCAAAGTAAGAACGCAGCCTATATTGTTGAGGCTGAACATCGACAACAACACACTCCGTCGATACTTCTCCTCAAGTTCTGGATCATCAAAGGGAGAGCAATTTTCTGCCAGATATGCTGCAAATTCTCTGGCAATCGTTGAAGCTTTCTGAAGGAGCGAGTTGTCGTCGGCATGCGAATGATTGCGGGCCTGCGCAGCGTTCCTCATGTGCGCCATAGAGTTTACTTCCTCAAACACGACGAAAAAAGCCCTTGATCAGGAAAGTCTGTTTGGGGGAGGCCAGAGGCCCTGAGTCCAATGAACTATCTGCCTCGACAGCAAACAGCAAGGGCTAGCGACGAGATTTGATCCGTGTTCTCCTCCTCTCCGCGCGTCAGCCAGAGGTGTGCGCCTCGCCGCATGCACGGTATTCGGTCTCGTGATTGGTAACGTGATATGTGACGTGAGGCTAAACGTGACAATTCAGCACACCCTTGCACCTACCGACTATAATCTACCCCTTCCAATCACCTTCAGTACCCCCTTAAAGTTGACCACCCCCTTCTCATTTCTACCCCGACTTCGATGTGACCCAGGTCGAAGCTCGATACGACCCCCGCACCCCACTCCCTCCAGATACCCTACCCCTACCACCAATTTCCTCATACCCCTACCCCCTGAGGGTGTACCCCGCCCCCCCCTTCCCGGTCCTCTGTCTAGGGAGCTACTTGCAAGAGGGCCATGATCGACATTTACCCTCTTCCCCGCACTTACCCGACAATCTGCTAAAAGTGTGATGTCCACCCTCTACCCACACATTTCCTTGCAAATACCCCTATTATTTGGTTGTGGTTTTACTACATCATATTTATTTTATGATCGGATATCTAAAACTTTTTCGGTAGAAGTTATTCCCTAAAAGATAGTAAAACCACACATAAAACAGATTGTTTTAAACAGGATGAGTTATCACCCCCATCTACCCACCGCCTCAGCTTCCAGCCTCTCACTACCCCTGTTTTCCTCGAATATCACCCCATATTTTCAACCCTCCACAACAAGAATGATTTCCCCAACACACCCCTACCCTATGATCCATGTCCTCTTTTAAAAAATATGTTTTTGGACCACCCCAATTTTTCCCTATATATACCCTGCTTTTCTACCGGTTACTTTTTAAAAACATTTTTCGAACCTACCCCACCCCCTCTTCCCAATGTATCACCCTACTCAAGCAAGGTACCCTACCATACCGTACAACCCATATCGAACACCGGGTTATTGAACCCTTGACTACCCCGTCAATGAAATGACCCTACCCTCCCGATGCTGTCATCCCAACCCACCCCACTAGCTCCACCCATGTTTCCATGTCTCCGTCGCAAGGTCAACCCCTCATCCCCGCTCTTTGGTGGCTAGGAAATGCTGGGCGGGAGCAGAGCTGTTGAGGGGAGCGAAGGACGAGCAGGAGGGGAGGGGGAGCTTTATACAGACTGACAGAGGATTGAGGTTACTTAGTGAAGTAGCGGCATTCCAGAGCATGCAAAGCAAAGAAGCATGCCAGGGAAGTCGAGAAGGCAGTTGAAAATGAAAGAAGGGCCCAAGGAACGCAAGGCGGGAAATGCCGATAGATGTTGAAGGGCGACGATGACCATAGCTGAATTCAAGAATGAACGAGGTTGAATTTTCTTATCTTGCATGAAGTAGTCGATGATAGAGAGCAGTTGTGAGCGAGATCGCAGCAACGTCAGAAGTGGTAGGGCCCTAGAATCCTGTTTCGTCTTTTAACTGCTGATTCGTCTCTTCACAAGCCCCGGGATGGTTGTGAGAAAACTTCTCTTCCTAAAAGATTCCGTGTGTTGTCCTGTTTGCTGCAGGAAGAATTGAAACATCCTGATCTGTCGCTGTATGTGTTGAAATCCAACATGTTGCTTACTGCCTGCTGTAAGGGATTTTGCATCAAGGAGGATGTTCAGCCATGACTGGCAAGAACTGGAACAAGAAGAAGCAAGCCAGAGGCCTTCTTCAAACCGCCTTGCATTGGACTCGTATGATTACGGGCCCTTTGCCAAACATTTCCTTGAACGAAGCAAGGAAATTAACGGGTCTAATGTACATAAGGATTCCATTGAGAAGCAGCAAGGTTCTGCACCGTTCAACGCGCGCAATGCCCCATCCCCTATGCAGCCACTTCCTGGGCATCAGCAGCAGTGGTCCCGCCAGGGCCAATCAGATGTTTGGGTGTCGAATGTAGATCTCCGTACAAGGTCGGTGCGATGCATGAACGTGTCAGAGTGCGGTAATTACTTGTTGATTGCTTACAATCTGGGGAGTGCAGAGATTTGGGAGTATGCAGCTACCCCAACTCTATCAGACGGACCGAGTCTGCGTTTCGACAGTTCGATATCGATGAACACTCCGGAACTGATTGAGCTTGCATCGTCTTGCGCCGTGGTGGCATTCAGCAACAGGCAGAAGGAAGAGATCATTCATGTCTTGATCGGATCCGAATTTATGGGGAGGATTTCGATCTGGGAGAAGAAATTGAAGAGCCAGAGTCCTTGGGCACTCAAGGAAATTCTAGGAGGACATCGCAAAAAGGTGCCTTAAAGTATCCCATCTTTCCCCAACCTCTAATCCTTCTCTTTTCATGGCTGTTATTCTTCTTGTTGATCCCTGGATCGAGATTTTTCTCCCATTCGCGTGCAATTTCCTTGATAATCCCCCACCCCCCTTCTCTGTGCGTTGCCTCCTTTCCTACTTCTCATTGCTTCTCGATGTTAGCTCACTCCTGCTTGTTATAGATCTGTCATCTACGTCGTTTAGGATCGGAGACGCAAGTATCCACTTTACAGCAGCTTCGTTGGACTGCTGCGTCAGCATCTGGGCGTTGCCTCTTGACGATGAGGATAAGGTTATCTTTGAGGGATCTGCCCAGTTTGTCCCATGCGATGGCTCTGCTGCGTCAGAAGTCGCAAGTGTGAAAGAGAAGTTCAATTCAGGCGTGCAATCTTGCAAGAGGAGATTCGAATGTTGGTCTCTTGTGGCTGTTCTGATTCACCAATCACCTATGGCTCGAACTCAACATGTGCGGTCAGATTGCTTCAGGGATGTGCCCAACGGCAAAGGGAAGGTCGTTCCGTACGTGGTTTGCTTCACTCAAGACGGAAACGCTGTTATCTGGAGATCTCAGAAATCTGTCAGAGGAACGGAATCTATCCTTGCTTGGAAAGTTGTCGAGCGTGTATGTTACGATGTTGGAGGGAGTGGTCGAAAGGATGGTTGTGTGTTGCAAATGAATCCAAGCAATAGTTCGCATTTTCTGGTGGCGAATGAGAAGGGTGTCGAGGTTCTAGAACTGCCACAATCTTCAGATTTTGGTAACCCGACGACTGATGCTTCAGGGTTGATGCATGTCCGAAATTTGTGCATCAACAATAGCCAGAAGGGAGGCAACTCTTTATTGCTGTTCTCCAATTGCGGAAAGATCCTTGCTGCGATTCATGGACTTGTCGATGTGAAACTCTGGAATGGTTGTGATTCATCTGTACAACCGTACAAAGAAGGCGGATCATTTAGTTTTAGTCCAGGAGGGGGTGAGAGGGTAAGCTCGGCATGCTTTCTTAACGGAGCAGCTCTTGATGATGGTTTCAAGTGGTTGTTGGTTGCTCTGGATTCCGGTGTGATGGTGAGCATGAAATGCTACGGGGCCAAGAAGCAGAGCACTTTCAGTAACCTCTCCGACAGTGCGGCAACTTCACATCTTTCTTCTTCATTCCATGACTTGCGCACGAGCTCAAATAGCATCCAGAGGGCCTCGCAGCCCAAGGAAGCTTCCGGATATCGCGGCGTAAGCAGAAGCGATTCTTCTCCAGAGCTGTGGGAGATGCAGACCTTGCAGGACGAGTCGCTGATTTGCAGTGGTCGGTTCGCGAGTGCCTTGGAAGCAGCCAACACCTGGGACAGGACGCTGCTCGACAGATACACCGACAAGTCTGTTGCATCCATTCTGAATAGAGACCTTGAGAGTCACGGGAGATCGCTCCGGGGAAAAGTTGACTTGAAGAACGCACAGTCAGGGCTGGAAGGTTTGATCGAGGACTCCTGGTTCGATGTGGAACCGTCCTCTATGCTGGAAGGGCATCCAAGGTTGAACTTCTTGGGATTCACAGACATTTGGTGCCCCACAGGATACTGCAGGAAATTTCGACCGCGATCATATCACTTTCCTAGGAATGCAGGGCCAAAGGTTGGAGACCTCGTTCTTGCTGCAAGCTTCGGCATCGACAGCAATGCGTTCTTGGATGCAGAAGTCTTGGAGATTAGACGCAAGGACATGGCAGATGCTGGGGACGTTCAGCTAGGAGCTTCGGGCAAGTTTGCTGTGAAGGTGAGAATTTTTGCTGGGCGCAGACATTTAGTTTGACCGGGATGTGTAGGCGAGCAACAGGTCTCAGCAGCAAGCTGGAGGTGTGCTGGAGGCAGGGTCTGTACAGATGCATGCAGAGCGGAGAGAGAAGACGAGGACAAGCGAGTGCGACGACATTGAGTTCAAGGTACAGTACATGCATGGTGGTCGGGCCGGGAACTGCGCCTGGTTGAAATTCCATCACCTCTTTCAAATCTCCTCGAGGCCTGCCTTCGACACTTTGCAGGGCCTCGACCTGAGCGCATTCCAAAGGAAGCAGGGCAGTTACACCCGAGACGCGAGCAAGGCAGAGCTTGTCTGTCTGTGTGATGGTGTTTCCATGCGCAGCTTCTACCCTCCTCGCCAGGTCCTCCCCTCCTACATCGCTGCTGAAGCCGGGCATGTCAACACTCGACCGCATCCTCTGTACGAGCCGAGCTCCAGCAGCCAGAGAGTCGGAGTGGAGCCAGCAGCGGCTGCTCGCTCCCACCTTCCCCTGACGCTGGACGCGATCGTCGAGAGATCCAAGGATCGAGGGGCATCGAATCGATTCACAGCTGAGGTGGACGAGGAGGCCAGGAGCAGCGCAAAGATCTCTTTCTCCTTCCTGCTGGACGCCAGCCAGCGGCTGCTGAATGAGGGTGGCAGCAGCAGCTCTAAGGAGTCGGAAAGGGCGGAGACGTCGGAAGATCGAGCATGCAAGTCACTGTCAGATAGCTCGAAGGGGGCGGAGCATTATGCAGACCGATGGGTCCTGGCAAATAACAGCAAGGGATACGTCGTGTTCTGCAAGGACCGTGACGACGACAAGAAGCGGCACTGCGGAATTCTCGTGCAGGAGTTGTCGGACGACTCCAACCCCACGCTGCGGGTGCTTTGCAAGCATGGCTGCGTCTCCCTTCCGCAGTTCGCCAGGCTCTGCGGGCGGATAACGAAGCATCCCAAGACGTACATCAGAGTGTTCAAGTTCGGCTCTGCCTCCCTCTACAACCTCGAGAAGGACGACAACACGCGGCAGGTCTACCGCGGCATCGCGCAGGTTCGGAGGGACGAGAAGGCGGAGGCAAGAGCGCCGGACGCCTGCTTCTACGAGTACCTGGAGAGGTTCGAGGATGAGGCGGAGCTGTGCCAGGAGGTGGAGTCTGGCGTTGCGTTAGGAGGCAAGCAAAGTCATGTGGGCAGGCAGAATCCGGTCAAGAATCCCACTGCCCGACAGCAGGAGACGAAGGCTGGAGCTTCTGTAAATGTGCAGGAGGCAGCGATCCCAGTCTCGGACCTTATGGAAGTGGAGGTTGAAGTGGTCGAGGAGGATCAGGTCAAATCTGCTGACTCTCGAGCCAAGTCAGTCAGGTCAGTCAAGGTTCGAGGGAAGGAGTCAGAGGAAGCGGCTGCGGTCGGCAAGATCGCCGCCGCTGCCGACAAGTCGACCCGCCGGATGAAAAGGAACCCAGAGAGGCCGGAAGCTCCGAACGTACAGACGAGGAACAAGAGGACTCGGTCAGGGGTGGAGGCTGAAGGGAAGGGAGCGGCAGAAGAAGGGACGATCCAGGACGGTGACCGGGAGGCTGCGCCGGTCAAGGGTTGGAACACTGCGAGCGTGCCAGACAGTCTGCTCCAGCAGCACAACCTTGCAACAAGGTCTCCTAGCAAGAGGATGCGGGCTCCTGAGAAAACCTCTGTGCAAGGTGGGAGGCTCCTTCCATTCCTCCTCCTTGATCGTCCTGACCTCGCTCATCCTGCCCTTGCACATGAGCTTGACCATCAACTCTCCTCCCTCAGTAGTCCTTGTCCGTCTCTCCCTCCTCCTTTCCCCTCCTTTTCTCCTCCATCCTTTCTCCCTCCTCTTTCCTCCCTCCTACTTCCCCCTCCTCCCTGCTTGTTCCTTCTTCCCGTCCCTGTCCTCATGGCCTCTCGCGCTTGCCAGCTTGTGATGTTTCCTTCAGGGTCAAGGGAGGAGGGAGACGAGTGGAAACTGGAATTTGCGCTCGACACCGACCATCTCGTCACCAGCGCTGCTGCTGTCTCCATCAAGCTCTGCAGTGCCCTCAAGGCCAGGGCCTTCAAGGAGCAGTTCCGACCGAAAGCTGTCCGAGACAAGTGGCTGTCAGCGGTGCGTCTCAACCTACCTCCTCCTCGTCTATCCCGTCCTCGTCCTCGCCCTTGTTTTCTTTCTCGTCCTCTTCGTTCTAAAGCTCCCTCCTCCCTCTTTCTCCTAGCATTCTCATCGACTTTGCATTTCTCTCACTGATCGCCCACTTCGTTGGTTTGATCCCTGTGCTCCTGTACCTTACCCACCCCTGACTTGTCTTCATCCCCTCCCTCTCCCCTCTACCGCCCCATCCCTTCACCTGAGGCTGCTGCAGGTTGCAAACGCCACCCTCCCCGAGCTCAAGTCACTCATCATGGACCTCGAAAGATTTATTCTCCCCTCCGTGTGGGATGGAGTCTACCCACTGCAGGTCCTCCTTCCTCCTCTCCTACTGCTCCTCCTTGTCTCCTTCCTTCTCTACTGTCTCCTGCTCCTACTTCTGCCCCGCCCTCTGCCCCTTCCCCTTCCCCTTCCCCTGCCCCTTCCTCTGCCCCTCTCCCTCCCTCTGGCTTGCTCTAGCAGCGGCCGGTCCTTGTCCTCTCTGAAGTGAAGGGGCAGGTGAGAGGAAGGCTCATAGCAGCGCTGGCGGATGCCGACGATCGTCGACTGCAGCAGGCGCTGGCAGTGATAGCACAGCACATCTGCCCGACCATGTTCGTTGCGTTCCCCTTCTCCTCCGCGTCCAACAAGCACTTCTGGAGGAGCCACGACGAGTGCTCATCTGCCTTCGTCTCCTTCCACCGCAAGAAGACCCAGGAGGAGAAGCAGGAGGAGCAGGGTATGGAGGCGTGCGATCAGCAGAACGAGTAGGGGCTCGGAGCACGCGGGTTGGGCCGCAGCGGATGTATCAATAGAGTCGCGCCGTGTTATCATGTCAGTGCAGAGGAGAAGAGAGTAGCTTCAGTCATCATGTAAACTAGTCACAAGCCCCAAGGAATAAGAAACTCTTATCAACAAGTTTACCCACTTCGCTCCTCCTCTCTCCTCTCTCCTCTCCCTCTCCCTCTCCCTCTCCCTCTCCGTTCCTCCCTCGTCGACATCACATGGCCTTGTTCCCCTGCGTTGCGAGGAGTCAGAGACGAGCCGTTGTCGACGTCAGCACTCACCTTCTGCAGCTGCGACATCCTCTCTGCCTCCTGCTTCCACTTCTCGGTGAACTTCTGCCGCATGAACGCATGGAACGATACTGATCCGAGGTTGCCGAGGACGAAGACAGTGATGGAGAAGACGAGGCTATCTATCTCCTCGTTGAGAGCAAGGCGCTTCGACGGCCACAGCAGCCGCGCAAGGTTGCCTACGAAGCAGATAGTCGCCGTCCTCCTCACGTTGAGCGGCCAGAAGCGCGGGGAGATCACGATGCAGCCGAGGCTGAGGGAGATGCTGGCGATGAAGGCAGAGTCGTAGAGGATCTCGAACCGCAGGTGGTCCACCGCAAACATGAAGATCCTCAACTCCACCACCCAGTTCAGCCACCGCCCGGCGAACGTCAGGTAATGAGCGGGGAGCTTGTCGGATACCGTGATGACGAGCCAGCAAGTGAGCAGGATGACGAACCGGAACATGAAGAGGAAGTCGGAGAGCGAGAGGGACTTGTGGCTCATGATTCGCACCGCCAGGACTCCGCCGTTGTACGTCAGCGCGAGGATGAAGACGGAGCGCAGAAAGACGTTGTCGGAGCGGAAGATGGAGGTGAGGAAGAACTTAGTGTACTTCTTCTCCTTCTCCACGTCCTTGAACGCCCTCGCTGACGCAACGAGCGAGGCCAGGAAGGGGATGATCTGCACAGATCTGCGACTGTTCCTCATAACCTCCAGCTCCTTGTCCTCTATGACTTGTTCTCCAGACGTTCTGGTTTCATTGCCGCCCGTATGCCCCGGTCGATTCGCAGAATTTGTCTCCCTTACCGCCCTTACTCTAGCCACCTCCTCTATGGCTGCTGCCATGCTTTAGCTGCCCTTTGGACACAATGCAGCAGCAATTGACTGCACGCCCTCCCTCCCTCCCTCTCCCCTCCTCCTTCTACTCTCCTCTTTCTCTCTTGGTTCTCTCTTCCTTCTCTTCCTCTTCCTCTTCCTCTTCCTCCTCCTCCCCTTTCTCCTTTCCCCTTCGCTGTGCTGCTCTTCGCTCGAGCACTTTCGTGACCCCTTGCAAAGGTCACGTTACCTGGCTGTGAAATCGAACTATTTCAAAATATCATATACACACAATACCTGCAAATAACCCCTACCTCCCTATTACACGTCAAGTACCCACCTTTTGATGAAAAATGTCTCCCCACAGTGGACTCAAGTATAATATTTTTAGTTTGGCGCCGTGAGCGACTGTTGTACCACTACCCCCCTCTCACTAAAGATTTGCCCCTGACTATAACCCCTTCTTTCATCATGTTTCAGACCCCTTCGTGACATTACCCCTACCCCCTCAGATCCAGTTTGGTGCCTACAATGTCAGATGACTCGAAGGAGTAAAAAACTCTCGAGATTTTATATAGTTTTAATAAACAATAGTTTTAAAATTGTTAAAATTAGTAATAACTCCAAAGGTGGTTCATATCGGATTAGTCACGGTTCTGTAACCGCCCGATGCATTGCCCGGACCAGATCGGGCCCGTGACCCGAGAAGTGCCGGAGGCACTGACCGAATGCCTTTGAAAGGTCAGTGAGGGGACGAGGCCAAACTTGCCAGCAAAGTAAGCGGACGCCGAGGTGGGGGTAGTAAATGAAGGGGTGAGGGGTAGACAAGCCTTCAATTTTGAGGTAAATTAGGGGTAAGTTTTGTGTCCAATGGAGGGGTATGGAGAAACAAAATGGGGGTAGGGGTACAAATTTTCATTACATGAGTGTGAAGGTGCATACAGGTAGGTGAGGCCTGACTCATTGGGAGGGGGTGGTGTTGAATCGAGGAGTTTAATGACCCGGTGGGTGTATTTATTACCCGAGGGACATGGAATATTTGCATAAAATTATGGGAAATATAGGGGTAGGTAAAAAATGAAAGGGGTCCTAATGATGCCCTTGTTATATATGGGGGTACTCTGGCAGCAAGGGTATCTAAGGAGGGGTAGGGGTGGCAGTAGCCATGGAGGGGGCTGAACCCCCCCGATGCTCCTGCAGCTGAGCTTGCCTCCAACCCCTCCTCCTCGCCGCCGCCCTCCCTCTCTTCTCTCCCGATCTTCTCTCCCCTCTATCTCTTCTCTTCCTTTCCTTACCTCATTGTCCCGCCTCGCCCTTGCCACCGCTCTCTCCCTTTGCCCTCGTTTCTCGCTTACCTTGTCCCACGTTCTTATTGAGGCTTCACCTTTTCCCCTCTTGCTGTTCTTCCTTTCCTCAACTTATCTGCATTCCTGGACCCTGATCCTGACCTCCTGACCCCTTGCCCTGCTCCTCGTGTTCCTCATGCTCCTCCTGGCACTGTTATCCAAAGTTTCTTGATCTTTCACCCACCCTCTGTCGCACAGGTGGATCGTAACGTCCACTGGCCTTAGTACATACCTTCCTCAGGCTAGGAAAGCAAGGAGAGATGCAGAGGTCGAGGATAGAACTTGTTGGAGGCGATTCCTCAGTGTCCCTCCATAACAGGATATTTCTTCCTTTCCTTTTTCTGCTCTCTCATACTCCATGTCTTCTGGGTGGTGTCCAGAGCTTGTTTGGAAGCCAGCTAGTTTGGACTCGGTCGTGTTTGACTTAGCACTATCTTCCTTGAGCCTCCTCAATGTCTACCCGCTGCTCTTCCTTCCCTCCTCCCCTCTCCTCTCTCCTCTCTCCTCTCCCTCTCCTCTCTCACTCCCCGTTGCCCTGTGGGGACTGCCTTACGACGCTCACTGTGTCTTGCATGCCTGTCATCTTCATGACACGTGAACGATCTCATCCCGTGCGAGTTCAGCTCGTTGTCTTGCGTGCCCTGCTGTTGATCACCTCACCTGAAGCATCTTATGTTCGTCGCAGATCGCAGAGGTCATGGAACTTGCCTGAGTTCGGTGCGATCAAGGCAGGAGAGAGTGGCATGTGACGGGAGTGCTGTGTTGGAGACATGGGAAGCGGTATGCTGAAGCATGCAGACAAAGTGAAATCGAAGAGAGGAGAGAAGGAGCCGGAGGATTCGACGCTGCACACGAGGAAGGTGAGGAAACTTCACCACGACGATCAGCCCAGTGGCCAGGAGGAGAGCATGGAGGAGGAGACCGACGAGCTCCTGAACAGAGACGGGATTGAGCAGGAGGAGCAGAAGGGAGACCAGGGCAAGGTGGAGCACAAGGAGCGAGAGTTCTGGATTGTTGGAGATCCCCAGTCTAGCGAATTCGGGAAGCCGTTCCTGGACGAGCGGCTGATCCGAGCAGGAGTCCGACGGGGCCCCTACTGCCTGGTGACTCGCGAGGATGAGACGACCCTCCTCCTCCACAGGGCCCCTTCGGTGGCAGACTTTCACTCCCACTACCTCGAGAAGGCGAAGCCGCAGATCGCGGCGATGGAGGCGGAGGCGAGGAAGAAGCTCGCTCTCCTGGGGGACTCCCGCACCTCAGAGAGGAGGGCGGAGCTCGGGCATTGGGACATCATCGCTATGCGCCCTGCCTTCGTTCCTCGTCGGGTGATCTACGGATTTGTCATCTTCCTACTCATCATCGGGACGGGAATCATGCTGTACAGGGACGAGCCTCCCTCCCTCCTCCTCCCCGTCCTCGTCACCTGCCTCTACCCGATCGCGATCATGGTCGCGTCTCGCATCATGATGGAGAGGATTCAGCCAGCGGAGAAGTACGTGTTCGAGTTTCTCCTGGTCTTCGACCTCTACCAGACCATCTCCTCCTCCTTCATCTTCATCCTCGTCCTCCTCGAGTCCAACAGGCTGGGAATGCTGCGACATCCATGGGGCAACCGGGCGGAGGTTTCCTCCCCCACCTTGCGCTGTCTGATCCAGCTGCACTACTACAACCGTATCCTCGAGCTCCTCGACACGATCTTCCGCATCTCCCAGAAGAAGTTCCGCACCTACGGGGCCCTTCACTTCTACCTGCGCCTCGTCAACGTCTGGTCCTGGTTTGCTGCAGCTCGAGTGGGAGGAGGAGACGCGTTCTTCATCACCGCCCTGGACTCTGCTGTGGTCGCCATCAGATTCGTAGTCTTCACACTCTCCCTCCTCCGTCTCAACTGGAACATCCGCATCGACTTCGGCATGCATGCGCCGAAGTTACACTTGTTCAGGAAGGAGCATCTGTACCACCTGCAGGTTTACGAGTTCGCCGTCCTCCTCCTCCATGCCCTGCTGGCGCTATGGTGGAGGAGCATGCCGGCCGGCCTGATGGTGATGCAGATCTTTGTGATGCTGCAGGGGCTCTTCATCTTCACGGACTTCTACTTCTCACGCGACGCTGAGAAGAGGCTGTGGAAGAGGAGGTACACCGAGTCTCGCCTCATGATCAGCTTCGACTCCTCGGCATGGCTCTTCCTCTACCACTTTGGAGTCGCCATGTGGTTCGAGGACAACATCGACAAGGACCCGAAGCTCATCGGCTACAGCGGCAGCAGCGGAGGGTCGCTGGTTGCCGGCACACTCGCCTCAGGCATCGACGCCCGAGCCCTCTCAACCTGGGTCATCTCCAACTCGTTCCCGGTGGCTGGCAGGAACCCCTTCCGCCTCCTCTCCCAGTGCGAGCAGGCGCTGGACATCTTCCTGCCCAAGGACGCACACCTCAAGAGTACCGAGGTTCTCCGCGTCCTTCTCACCAAAGTCTCAAGCAAGCCTCCCTTCCTCATGGGAGAGGTAGTTAGCACCTTCCACACTTGGGGGGAGCTCTTTGCCAGCCTTCGTGCCTCCTGCCACATCCCCCTCGTCTGCCTCCTCCCGTATCCTGTCCCCGGGCACGGCTGGTACTACGACGGGCTCGTGTGGGCGTCGCTCTTCGTGCCGTGGAGGACGTTCAGTGAGTCGGACACGGTGATCAAAGTCAGGTAACACCTCCCACCATCTGCTCCTGCTCCTGCTCCTGCTCCATGCTTCTCCTTCTCCTTCTCCTTCTTGCTGGTTCCCCTCATCAACTTGCCGTTCTGCTCCTCCGCTTTGTTCCCTCCATAACTTCCTTTTGTCATCGTCAGCCTCCTTTCATCCTCCTACTCCTCATGTTCGTCTTCTTCGACTTCTCCCTCCTTGTTCGTTTTCTTGCTGTACTTGTTGTCTTCTCTTGTCTGTCGTTCTTGTCTTCTCCCTCCTCCGCTCTTGTCGCCTTGGCATTGAATGGATGAGGCAGCGCGTTTGGAGCTCCGGGAGCTGATCTGAAGCCCAGCGTTCGGATTCCGTTTTGGTGGTGAGAAGAGGGGAGGAGAGGAGGAGACGGAGGAGGAGGCAAACATGGAGGAAGCAAGAGTTTAGAGACCAGGACGAGGACGAGGACGAGGGGTACACGAGGAAGAGGTCGGGCTTGAGAGAGAGACTCGAGAGGGAGGGAGGAGGATACGCAGGAAGAGACGCAAGGATCTTGTGCGCTGATGGGGGCGAGCAGGGCGATTTTCCCTCCCTCCATGGAGGCTCTACATGGCCTTGTCATGCTGGGATATCACGACACGCAAAGTGAGATGATAGCTTTGACAGGCTGCTTGTCGTGTTTGACAAGCTGACGAGTTTTTCTCAGACTACTTCAAGCAGCCCGGCTGCTCTTCGAAGAGCCTCCTTCTCCTCCGACAGCGTGCGAAGGAGAGGCCGCTAGAGTCCAGACTAGACAAGGTGAGGGGAGGAGGAAAACCAAGAAAGGAAGAGGCAGAGGGGGATCTGAACGAGTTGGCTGGGAAGTTTTGGCAAGGGAGGGAAGCAGGAAGGCAGGAGGCCTGAGCATGAGGGGGAAAGGTAGGAGAGGTAGTGTAGGCATGATGAGGATGGAGGAGAAGGGAGGGAGGAAGAAGCGTTGACGCTGGAAACAGGGAGCAAAGCAGAGCATTCGAAATCTAGAGGAGCTGGTGAGGCGAACATGGACGCGTGTTTTCTACTTCTCTGTCTTCCTCTTCGTCCTCCTCGTCTTTGTCTGCTTCTCTTTATTCATTGTCCCATACATGAACAGTCTATGATACACCACACGCTCCTCCTCTCTCTCTCTGCCCCCCCTCCTCCGCTGCTCCGCTTCCTCCGACGACGACCACCTGTCGTCCATATCCTCGTACTCGTCCTACTGCTCATGTCCTTGTCTCCGCCCCATCCTCCTCCTCATCCGCCTCCTCTTCCTCACCCCCGTCCTCCTCCTCCATGTCGTCACTACATCTCTGCCATGAGCTCGTGTACCCTTTGATTCATTGGCACGCGCTTCCTCTTCAGCTCCTCGTAGATGCTGCCGCTCTTCATCAGTGCACCTCCTCTGCCACTTCCCTCCTCCCCCTCCTCCCCAATCTGCTACTTCCTGCCCTAACCTCCCTCTTCACCCCAGGCTACTCCTCCTCCACTCCCTCTACCCCCTCCTCCCCTGCTCCTTTCCCGCATTTCCCCCTTTTGCTTTCTCTCATCTCCCTTTCCCCTGCCCCACCTCTACCACTGCCGTGTTGTCCTCTACCTCCGTACATACTTCTTTCTTCTTCCTCTCGTCTCCTTCCTCCATGGTCCCTCAAGACTCTCCCTCCCCTCCCTCCCCTACTCCCCTCCCTCCCTCCTTCACCGTCTCAAAGTCTCCTCGTCTTCCATCTCCTCCTCAATCAGCAGCTGGAGCAGCCTGCCGTCCACCAGCCCAGCCTGCCGTTCTCTCCTCATCTCGTGCGAGGAGGACGAAACTAAGTCTCACCTGCTCGGCCTCCTCCAGCAGTGCTCTGGCCCTCCCCATCCCAGCATCCCCCCTCCTCCCGTGCAGCTGTAACATCCTCCCGTAGGTCTGCGAGCTCCGGCAGGCCGCAGGGATAGCGTCAAACATTTCCTCCGCTGACTCGACTGCTTCCTCCGAGCCATCGGCACACGCGCACGCGAGGAAGGAGTTGCAGAGGCCTGAGGAATGTGAGATGAGAGGGGAGAGGGGAGAGGGGAGAGGGGAGAGGGGAGAGGGGAGAGGGGAGAGGGAGAGGGAGAGGGAGAGGGAGAGGGAGAGGGAGAGGGAGAGGGAGAGGAGAGGAGGAGGAGGAGGTAAGTAAACGAAGGGGAGGAAGGATGAAAGAGAGGGGAGGAGCGAGAAACAGGTAGGAAACGAGAGAAGAGGAGGGAAAGGAGAGAGAATGGTTGTCAAAGTGGAGGGAGGCGGTGGTGGATCAGAAGGAGGAGGAGGAGGAGGAGGAGGAGGAGGAGGGGACGGTGGCAGGAGCGGGGGTGGAAGGGGAGGGCGCGGGGAAGGAGCAGGAGCAGGACCTGTGTCGATCTGTAGAACAGCATCTCTCTTCATAGTCTTGATGATAAGATCTGCGCTCTTTATCGTTGCTCTTTTCTTCAGTATGCTCTGAAGAGGCGGCGAGACACAGCGAAAGGAGGAGGGGAGGAGGAGAGGAAGGGAGCAGGGAGGAAAGGAGGAGGGGAGCAGGGAGGAAAGGAGGACGGAAGAAGGGAGGAAAGGAGGACGGGAGGAGGGGAGGAGGAAGTTCAAACGAGTCAGCATGTAGGAGAAAGGGAGGAGATCGACCTGCTCGCAGATGCTCATCAGGATGGAGAAGGAGATCAAGTCGGGTTTCACGATATCGCACCCCGCCAGCTTCTCCCTCCTCCCCTTGTGCTCGCAAAGGTGGTGGAATATTTCCGTCCTGCGAACGGTTGTCACAGCAGGGAGCAGCTGTTCGTTCCTCACCCTTCATGGAGCGGGTCGAGGAGGGATCGGGAGCTGTGCAGACAAGTCTTGAGCAGCGCGTTCAGCGTGAACCTGTCGGGGGAGAGCTTGCTGTCGACCAGCAGCTCTACGATCCCCCAGGCCCTTGCCAGCCCTCCCTGGCTGTACCTCGCTGAGTTCGCGCAGCACTCGAGGAGGGTGTTGAACGTGACGAGGTTGGGGGCGATGCCGTCAGCCGCCATCCTCTCAAGCACTCGCTCCCCGTCCTCCAGCTCCGCCTTCTTGTGAGATGCGCACTTGGCGATCAGGTCCAGCAGCGTGTTGTACACATGGAGGGAGGGGGCTAGTCCCTGGCTCCTCATCATCTCTACGATGCGCTCGCCGTCTCTTGGGGATGCCAACGATCTCTCAGCGCACTTGACGCACAGCTGCATGTAGGAGGTGAACGTGTACTGGTCGGGAGAGACTCCGTTGGCAAGCATGAGCTGAACAACGCTGAACCCTGTCATGGGCGTCACCGGCGCTCCTGATCTTCTTCCCTGCTTCATCATCATCTTCGTGCAGACGTCGAGCAGCGTGTTGAACGTGTACGCGTCTGGCTGCACCCCGTCCTCCTTCATGCTGCTGATCACCTGGCTCCCGTGAGAGAGTATCGCTTCCCCCCTCCATGCCGCCTGCGCTACTGTGTTCATGAGCGCGTTGTAGAGGATGGCATCCGGCTGAAGCCCGCACTCCTTGCACTTGCTCAGCACCTCATACGCGTCATCTGCTGTCGCTCTCCCCCTCCTTATGTCTTGTCCGCACACGCTCATGAAGGTCGTGAAGAACTTGAGGGTGAAGTTGTAGTTCTCCGATCTCATTGTCTCAAACAACTGTTCAAACAAGAATAACTCTTCCACTCCGTCCTCCTCCTCCTCCTCCTCCTCCTCCTCCATCATCACCACCACCTCCTCCTCCGCCTCCTCCTCCGCCTCTTTCCACCTCTAACCCCCCCCCCCCCCTCCCCTCCCTGCGTCTCCCCTCTTATCACTCCTGGCCTTCACCTGGTTGGCTTCAAGGAGGGAACCGCCTCTCCCCAACAAATCCTTAATGGACAGCTCTTTCTCCGGAGGCATGGCAGCTTCCTTCTTGGCATGGAGGACGACAGGAAAGCAGCGGCAACAAGCCTTCCTTGGTTTCTGCGATAGAAACATGCCATGACGGGAGGATAGCGGTCTGTGTGCAACCCAGCAGGCATCAGGGAGGACGAGGGAGAGGAGCAGCAAGACTTTGAGGAAAGGGCTTCCTCTCATGCTCAGACCGGAATCATCCATCCCTGCACCCGACTCACTCAAAGTCAGTACCTGAGAGTTTGAAATCTCACGTGCTCTCCTTCCTGCTTGCTCGCCTACCCTCCTATCAGAGGCCTTGCTGACATTACTCCTGCTGCTGCTCCTGCTGCTGTGCTGCTGCTGCTGCTGCTGCTGTGCTGCTGCTGCTGCTGCTGCTGCTGCTGTGCTGCTGCTGCTGCTGTGCTGCTGCTGCTGTGCTGCTGCTGCTGCTGCTGCTCCCAATGTCCCAACCCTCCTCCTCCTCCCCCTCCTCCTCCTCCTGTCCCCGTCCTCCTCCTGCTCCTCTATGTACAGACGCATCACATGCGCAGAAATCTAGAGAACGGTAGGGTAGGTGGAGATATCACTGGGGTCACTACTACTATATCTTACACAATGAGGGGTACTTTGAACTATTAATTTGGGGGTTACCAACTTGTTATTCATGCACAGGGTGGGTACTTTAATTTTGTGAGTAGGTAGGGGTCCCTAAAGTCCGGTGAAAAAGGAATGAAAGTTTGCGGGCATGCTGCCGACGAAGTTCTGAGAAGGAAGCAGGTGAAGGGGAGGAGGAGGAGAGACGAGGGACGAAGGAGAGGATCATGGTAGGAGGGATGAAGAGGCAAGCTGGGAGAGATGAAGGAGGGGGAGTGAGCGAGGAGTAAGGGATGAAGGAAACACGAAAAAGCAGAAAGGGAGGGACGCGCGGAGAAGGGAGCGAGCAGAAAACAGGAGTTGGGAGGGAGAGGATGAGAAAGATTCTTACGTGGGGTACGCCAACAACGGTGATCGGAAGTGCTGCAGGTGAAGTTTGAAGTGCGCGTGCAAGCTGAGGAATCTAGGAGGTGTGTAGACTCAGCTGCGGAGAGGGGAGTCCCCCTACATAAGATCATCAAGAGCATGGTGTTTGTCTGCCAGAGCCGAGGAGACGAGCAAGGTTCTCATAACTACCTGCATTGTATGGTTCCTGGACATTGCCAGGTGAGGGACCTTGGAAGAGGAGGGAGAGGAGGGAACGAGAGGGAAGGGGGGGTGCGGGGGGGAGAGGAGGAATCGAGAGAAGGGAGAAAAGCGGGAGGAGAGACGAGAGGAGGGAGGCAGGAGATGAAGAGGAGGTACGTAGGCGGAAGGGATATCGAGGGGAGGGAAGTGAGAGAGTGGAGGAGACGAGAGTAGGTGAGGGAATAGAGCGCTTGGCAGCATACTCAGTAGCAAGCAAGGTCTCCAGAAGCAAACTTGAGGCGCACGTGGGCTGCGAATGTTCCTTGCTAGACCCCGACAGGATGAGGTGACCAGCTGGGAAGGGAGGTGGGGGATGAGAAGAGGACCCGCAGGTCCATCACGGGAGCTGACATAGGAGCTGTGCATCCCTTCGTCCCCGGCGTATCGAGGAGGATCCTGGACCAGCGAGTGCTGGCGAACGAGGTAGGGAGGGGAGGAGGAACGATGTTGCGGCAGTTTCATGCTGTTTGCAAGACGATATCGTTCAACAGTGGGGATATGAAAGTCGGCCTGATTGTGAAAACAGAGGTGAAACCTGTCGCACCATTGTTTTGTTCGTAACGTTTCTCGTCAGGATTTTCTGGACGCGTTCGAAGGAGAAATTACGTGCGCTGATATTGCATGTAACAATTGATAGACTTCTCCAACTTCTTCACGCCATTTTGATTCTATCTTAAGATTGTGAGGAAGACGACTACACACCAGTTGCTAAGGTGACGATTCCGTGTAACTGCTCTTGTATGTAGGGTTGTTACGAGAGCTCATTGTGTTCCAGACATTCGGAATAAGCCTGTCTGATGCTAAATATCTCGTCGACCGACCAAACGCGCTGGGTGAGGTTTGCTAGAGAAAAGATCTTGTGGAGGACTGAAAGTCATCGAAGATTATTTCTCAAGATGTGTAAAAGAGATCGGAGACGAACGTACTAACTGCTCGGTTGATCTCTTTTGCCCTACCAGCTCATGTTATTGATGCTGTCTTCTCCTGCACAGACTATTGCTAAAACTCTGGATTGGATTAGAACGCTTGTAAGGTTTGCGAGCCAGGTCAAGCTCGACAGAGGATTGCTATGACCTGAGGTGAAAATGTAACAGTTATAACAGAACAACTCAAGCATCGAAGTCGTTAGCACTTCATGGATGAAAGAGCTGATAATGAGGTGTAGTCTCGGGCCCTTGCCTTACAGTCTCTCAGTGGTTGACAGGGAGAATACAACGAAATATGCAAGAGAACAGGAAAGGTGTTGTTCACAACTTGTCCATATCGAATGACAACTACCTTGTAGGCTCTGAAAGCATACGTCGTCAGCGGAACTCCACCGTCATTGCCACAAGAACAACAAGAAGATCAGGCTGTGATATCGCGATTTGTGCAGCAGGTCACTGCGATCATCCTGTACCATCGTGATTGAGACTGTAGACTTTGGAAAAGCATGCGGATGTCGTAGCGAAAATGAGGTATCGATGAATCGTAGTGCACCACTTCTCCTTTCTCACCGGGCGCTACAGGCAGTCCCGACCACCGGCATCGAGGGAGAAAGACAAGATGATAAACTTCCTGATGGTAAGGAAACAATGAGGTGGGGCAAGCCTCTGCTGAACAGATGTCCGTCCTAAGGGTGAGGTCATGAAAGAAACAGCGGGGAGGTTAGCTCCGAAAGAAGTCAGAAAGGTGATCATTGAAAGTCTTCAGCCCAGCAGTCACTGAATCACCGGGGAATAAAAACGGTACCTGCGAGCCTCCTCGGCTGCCGGAATAACTTCCATCGATCACGAGTAGTACGCTGCTCAATGTACCAGCTGACTCAGATATGGATCGCACTGACACGTCGAGTTGCCGAGACTCTCAGCCTGTATTTGTAGCACAGGGACGAAGAGGCGGGGTCTTTTTCCTAGCCATCTTCCTAAGGCTCCTCCTATGTCTGGACCCTGTTTCGTCACCGTGCATTAAACTCGGTCTTGAGCAAAACCAGTGAGGCTTGTTAGTACAGCTGGGAGTAAAGAAGCTGGGGTCAACATGATGTCTGCATCACTTCTGTGGCATACTAAGTTTACAAGTCTCCGTCACTCAGTTGAAACCCGAGCCGGGGTCCAGGAATCAAACTTCAAATTGCCTTTCAACTTGTTTGATGGGTGGGCCGCCGGGCCGCCGGCCGCCGCCGGGCCGACCGGGCCGGTGACCGGACTTATTTCACAGTGAGCATCCAACCGTTGGCAAGCCTGACCGTACCGTACAGTGAAGTGAGTCAGTTTCTATTGACAGACGGTACGGTAAGACTTAGAGGAAAGACTGGCACGGTGCGTGAGTGGCAACGGGGTTTCAGTCGCAAAGGAGCCCGCCGCGTTGAAGGGGCTGCTCCTGCGACTTGCAGCCACGAGCTCGCAGCTCCCCGGAGACAATCCGATTGTCAACGTCATGTCCCATCATGTGACTGATAAGTTAGCGGCAGAGCCCCGGACAAGCCCTTCAAGGGTGCCCTGGGTAAGGACATTTTAGAGTTCCGAAGTTCCGAGTTCTCAGTGAATTTCCGGCTCGAACGGGCCCTCAGGCCCCCGCTGACCTCAGGGCCTCTTTCGACCTTTCGACCGACGGTGATGCTATAAAGAAGAGTTTCTGAAAAGACTCCTCTTCGTTCACGTATAGTTAACCTCAAAGTCGTATTTGACAAGGGGAAAAACGAAAAAGTCTGTTTTCGAGCGCTTTCTTCAGGTTCATCATTATTATTTTATGACCACACGGGTCATATTACAAAGATTTTTGAACTTGGAGCTGATGGGTGGGTATGAAAGGGAGAATAGGGGGGTGAAGGTGAGGGGGGTGGGTCAGCGAACGTGAAAAGGGTGGACACAGGAAGTTGACTGGAAGTTGACTGTGGGAAAGTAGATGGAGAGGGGGGAGGGGGTGAAAGGTGGGTGGGGGAAAAAGGGGGGTGGTGAGAAGTGGCGATCAAGGTTCGGAGGGTCTCTGCCTTGAATTGGACCGTTACAGGTCAAGAGGGTAGGTGAAGAGAGGGAAAGATGGGGGTAGGGGTTCCTCATGACTTGTATTCGAGGGGTCACTGAATCTTGAGATAGGTAGGGGTCATAAAGAAGGAAGGACCGTGCGGTAGTACCTCCGTTTGACGCTTGTCAACTCTCAATGGCGGGGTTGGGTGCGACAGGGGAGGAGAAGAATGGGGGAGGGACGAAGGAGGGAGAGGCGAGGGAGGAGGAGGGCAAGAAAGAAAGCACAAAGGACAAGGAGCAGAAGATCCCTCAAGCCCCCGTCAGCAAGAGCAAGCAAGCTCAACTCAAGGTGGAGACAACGGTACACAACTTGCAGGCGACCCTCGAGCATCTGAGGGGACGTTGGGAGGTAATCATGGACGCTCGGCATGAACGTGAGAGAGTGACGGGACGTTCTTGGCAGATTCGAAAGGAAGAGATCGAGTGGGGAAGGTGAGGAGAATGATCCCATGGGACTTGTGCAGTAGATGACGCAAAGTCAGGTACCTCAGTCAAGGGGCAAACGCAGTTGTTCACATCTGCACCATCCGTGGGACGGTAGGGGCAAGTCAGAACTGTCGACCCTCTGACATTCTTCCTCAGACAACCTGCGTGGGCAAGAAGATGAAGAATAACATGAAGGCTGGGTGCCAAGTTCGCGCCTGCTGTAGTCGAGTCTGCTCGCTCATGGTCTTGTTGCAGGCATACAAGGACTTGATGATGGAGATGGACGTGCTTGCTTCGGTATGTCTTGCACTTCTGCTGAGAGGGAGAGGGACGAAGACAGAGGGAGGGAGGGAGAGGAGGAGTGCGAGAGAGAAAGGTGGAGTGAGTGAGTGAGTGAGTGAGTGAGTGAGTGAGTGAGTGAGTGAGTGACAGCCAACTTCAGATCCCACATCATCCCAACGTGGTTCAGTTCCTCGGAGCTTGCATCGAAGTACAAGTCTCGTAGCTGTGACTGTCGTGCTGACATGTTGAGCTGCAGGACATTGAAAACCCTGTGATGTTCGAGGAGTACGTCAACGGCCCAACGCTTGAGTACTTCCTGCAGTTCAGAGGAGGAGATCCCCTGCCGCGCAGGTCGATCTTCGGCTGGAGCCTTGACCTGCTCCGGGCCCTCGACTTTCTGCATTGCCGAAACCCAATGATTATCCATCGGGACGTGAAACCTGCCAACCTGATCTTGAGCAAGGACCTCAATATTATGAAGCTCATGGACTTCGGCATGAGCAAGGCCGTGTCCTTGTCCGAGCGTGAAACTTCGATTCACAGCGGGTGGGCCCTATCTCCTCCTCCTGCTCCTGCTCCTGCTCCTGCTCCTGCTCCTGCTCCTCCTGCTCATCCTGCTCATCCTCCTTTTCCTCCTCCAGTGCTCTTGCCTGAACGATCTTATCAGCTTTACCGGGACCCCGCTCTACATGGCGCCAGAGGTCATGCTGACGACTGTGGGCCACTACACCGAGAAGGCAGACATCTACAGCGCTTCCTTCGTCATGTGGTACATCGCCGTTGGCAAGCGGCCGACCTCCCTCTCGCCCGACAAGGTGGAGGAGGAAGGGAGGAGGAGGTTTAGAGGAAGAAGAGGAGATGAGCAATAGTAGGAAGAGGGGGAGGGGGGGGATGTGGGCGGAGAGACGGGCAAGAGGAGGAGGAGGAGGAGGAGGAGGAGGAGGAGGAGGAGGAGGAGGAGGAGGAGGAGGAGGAGGAGGAGGAGGGAGGGCGATATCTTACACCTGAGTGCAGCAAATCCGTCAGTCCAAACATACAATGCTCATGTCAGATCCTTTGAAAACAGGATCCATCGCCATAACCTCTTATAGCTGGTTGGTATTTTTGATCGTCGTGGAAAGTGGACGAGTAGACGCTCGAAGTGAAGAGACTAAGATCAAAACAGTTGATTCTTGTACTGGAGGCTAGAGACTGCTTCAGAGGTGTACATAACAATAGAAAAATCTTGCCACTCAGTTTAGGTGTCAAGTCGTCCTTCTTAGAACTTTCTCACCGATGCTGACGTGAGAGAGTGAAGGTGCAAATTAACATGTCACGATGTGTTTAATAAAGTACATCAAGCCAATTAAGCCTGTCCAGACATAATCGTCTCCCCGGTTCCCATGGGCTGTGCTGGCGCTGGGACGGGCTGCATGTTCACCATGTTGATTTCCTGGGGTTGCCCCTGCTCCGCATCAGCCTGCAGCAGCATCGTCAGCAATGGCCTCGGACAACCCTGTCCTCTCCCACCTGCTTGCCGTGGTAGGAGAACACATCCTTCCACTCCGTTGCCCCGTGCACAGAGTACTTGTGCTGACCGTGCATCGAAACTTGGGTGATGGGTTGATCTGATTCAAGGTAAGACCGTGAACGAGGTTGGAAGAGTAAAGGAATGAGGACGAGGAAAGAGGTGGGAGAGGAGGAGGACGAGGAGAGGAAGGAAGAAGACGAGAGGAGGAGAGCAAGAAGAAAAGAGTGATTGTACCTGGAACATGTCGCTTGCCTCCCACCAAAACATCATAAATGTCCTGTCGCACCTCCCAGATGGGATAGATGACGGTAATGATAGCAGCAACGTGTCCCTGTGCAAGGAGTAAGAGAAGAGAAGGACGAGGACGAGGAAAGACGGAGAGGGGTGAAGCACGGGGTGGAGGACGGAGAGATGAAAAGAAGGGAGAAGGAGGAAAGACGGAGGGGAAGGGAATGACGGAGGACAGCTGACGTACCCAGATGAAAGCGATTGCGACCCAGAACCCAAAGTAGCTCTTGGTGAACTCACGCGCGGGAAGGGCGAGGATGGGCCAGATGAGAATCAGAACAATCGAGAGAGATCCTCCGTAGACGGAGGTATTCCAAAGAGCCCTGTCCATAGCCTGTAGGGAGTGAGCAACGCTGGGGAAGAGCAGGTAGTAGTCTTACGGCAACGCCGTCTTCACCATCGTCGTCGAGCTTCAAGCCAGTAGCGTGCTCTCCGGCGTCCAACACAACAACCTATCTCACGCATAAGAACAAGACAAGCTCAACGGAGAGGCGCTGCGAAGAAGAGAGCAACACGAGAGAGGATGAAGAGACGAGGAGAGACGTGTAAGGGGAGAAGGTTGAGGGGAGCGGCAAAGGCAAAGGAGGAGAGCATCTGAACTCACCCCGTCGGTCTCGGCTCTGAGCTTAGACCAGTCGTAGTTCTGAGGGGCCATGAGAGAGATGGGAATGCCGACCATGGGAGAGATGAAGAGAGCCATCAGGTTGCCTCCCAAGAAGGCGTAGTCGCTGCCCATGTTGGCCACGTTGACCTCGCCGTAGTAGGTGTCGGCGATCACCAGCCAGGTGATCATGGCAGCGGCAAGACCAGCAAAGGCACCGCAGATGGCACCAGTGGCAGAGCAGTCCTTCCAAGTGAGGCAGGCGGCGAGAGGGAACACAGCAGAGCCGATGAAGTTGCCCATAGCCACGTAAACCCAGCCAAGGCCAATCTCCAGCTCGAACAGGATGATGGCGATGACACCGGAGAAGATACCCCAGCCGAGGACAGCGACACGAGAGACGAAGATGATGTCGGTGCCGGAGGCCTGAGGTCTGAAGTACCTCTTGTACACGTCGTAGGCAAAGAGGGAAGCAACGGCGAGCTGCTCGGAGTTTGCGGTGGATGTCACGGCCAAGAAGAGCTGGAGAACGATCAAGAAGGCTCCTCCCTGTCCCATGACGTGCAGGGCAACAGCTGGAGGAACGAGGCCGGAGCCAGCCTCGCTCATGGTAATCGGAAGATCAAGAGCCCTGGCAGCAAGGCCGAGGGTGGTGGCCATACTGAAAGGGATGGCGAACCAGGCCATGCCTCCAAGCATGTAGCCCTTCCAGGTAGCAGAGGGCTTGCAAGCGACGGCTCCCTGCCAGTAGGACTGGTCGACGAACACGGTGCCGAAGTTTCCGATGATGTTGGCGATACCGAAGATGAGACCACCGCGAGACCAAATGGTGAGGGGGCTGCCGTGCAGGTTGCCCGTGATGGGGTTCTTGAGGGTGATGGCCTTGAGATTCTCCCACACCTTGTCGGTCGATCCGAGGTCGGAGGGTCCAGCGTAGATCTTCCACATGAAGATGAGGAGGGCGAAATAGATGATGGAAGTGTGGGACCAGGAGGCGTAGTATGTTCCTACAAGCTAGTCAGATGCTGCAGCACTAGGAATGATGAATAAGACAGGAGAAGGTAAGGAAGTGGAGCAGAACAGCAGCAGGATAGAACAAGGTCTCACCCTTAAGACCACCGAAGGCAGTGTATCAAACAGTGCTGAGAGGAATGATGAAGCAAGCGGCGTACGTGTTGACTCCAGTCAGGGCGTTGATAACCGCGGAACCACCAAGTCTTCAGCCCAGCAGTCACTGAATCACCGGGGAATAAAAACGGTACCTGCGAGCCTCCTCGGCTGCCGGAATAACTTCCATCGATCACGAGTAGTACGCTGCTCAATGTACCAGCTGACTCAGATATGGATCGCACTGACACGTCGAGTTGCCGAGACTCTCAGCCGCCTGTATTTGTAGCACAGGGACCGTCGAAGAGCTTCGGAGGGTCTTTTCCTAGCTGGAACCTGTTTTGTCACCGTGCATTAAACTCGGTCTTGAGCACTGAAAACCCGGCCTGTCTTGTTACAGCTGGGAGTAAAGAACTCGGAAGGCTGGGGTCAACATGATGAGTGTCCATCACTGAGTTGAAACCGTTGAACCCGACTCCGGCGAGCGGGCCCAGGAATCCTCAAACTGCCCGGACTCGAGTTTCAAGTTTAAGTTGGTGGGCCGCCAGGGCCCGACCGTCCCGGTGACAGACTCTCCGGACTTCTGACAGGCTTTACTCAAAGTTAAGTTAAAAATCAGTACGACAGCCTGGCAGTGAGCATCCGGGGCGAGCCAGTGAGTCAAACTTTGAGTACTTTTACTTTGAGTAAAGACTGACTGAGTGCTCCTGATTGTCCTCGTACTGATTTTTAACTTAACTTTGAGTAAAGACTGAGTGCGTCAGTGGCAACGGGGTTTCAGTCCGTCACCGGAGTTGTCAGTCGCAAAGGGCCCGAGCACGGGGAGAGCCCGCAAGGGGCTGCAAGCCCGTGGCGGTTGGCGTGAACTTATTGATGTCACACTCCTGCGAGCCAACTCGAGCTCCATGGCCAATCTCAATTGCGAGTCGTTTGGCGCTCTTGCAGCCACGAGCTCGCAGCTCCCTGGAGACAATCCGATTGTCAACGTCATGTCCCATGACTTAGCGGCAGAGCCCCGGACAAGCCCTTTAAGGGTGCCCTGGGTAAGGACATTTTAGGTGAGGACCACACCGTGTGACAAGTTCTCAGTAAATTTCAAAATCACTGTCGACGGGCCCCCTTTGGATTTGAAATTTTGGAAGCGGACATACCGACATTGATGCTAAATAAGAATTGCGAAAAGTGAAGGAAACTACCAGCAGTACCCCCATCAATGACTCTGAAGGACCCCCTTAGACAGAAAGTAAATTTTTCAGTGAGCCCAGCAAGAGGGCCGTTTCTGAAAAGACTCCTCTTCGTTCACGTACAGTTACCCTCAAAGTCGCACCTAGTCAAGAGACGCATTGTCGTGGCCTTTGAAAGTTTACAAAGTAAGGGGGGTCATCGTAGTACCCTTTGCTGGGTAGTAGATGACAGGAACACGATTGGTGGGGTCATTTTCCTCATGTAGATGGGGTGGCAGCAGTTGACAAGAAAAAAACGAAAAAGTCTGTTTTCGTGCGCTTTCTTCAGGTTCATTATTATGACCACATGGGTCATATTACAAAGATTTTTGAACGTGGAGCTGATGGGTGGGTATGAAAGGGAGAATAGGGGGGTGGAGGTCAGGGGGTGGTCAGTGAACGTGAAAGGGGTGGACACAGGAAGTTGACTGGGGGGAAAGTAGATAGAGAGGGGGGAGGGGGTGAAAGGTGGGGATAAAGGGGGTGGTGAGAAGTGGCGATCAAGGTCCGGAGCGCGCCTTGCATTGGACCGTTACAGCTCAAGAGGGTGGGTGAAGAGAGGGAAAGATGGGGGTAGGGGTTCCTCATGACTTAGGGTCGAGGGGTCACTGAATCTTGAGATAGCTAGGGGGTGGGGGTGGGTATGACGCAGGGGGATTGGGGGATATAAAGAAGGAAGGACCGGGCAAGGAGGAGGAGGATGACGATACCGTACATCGACCCGGTGAGACGAGGCTATGCCGCGATTCACGCGATGGAGATGGTTGGGATGGGAGGACGATGACAAGGGGAAGGAAGGAGACAGCGCTTGTGTGAAATGTACGTGTTGTAGAAGGTGAACAGCGAGGACTAGGAGGAGCTGAGACAGGGTGGGTTTGACATGATGATTGTTTGTGATGTTATGGTTTCGAGATTGTGAGCAGAACGTTTTCTCGTGTCTCTGTGCACCACTGCGACCTTGTCGTCTGACTTGTCTCGCAGACCCAGATTGGCTTGACGCCTGATGGCGCGTGTGTCAATGGCGAGAGCGCATGGCGCAATTCCTTCGGCTACGTGTCATACAACGGTGCCACCTATGACGGCCGCTGCTCCTTCTTCGGTGGCAAGCCAGCGCTACCAGAAGGTGAGGTACTGTTGACAGCATCTAGCGATGTTGACTGGTTGCAGGGCTGGGATGGTTCATCATCCTCGGTCTCGGAACGATCTTTGCTATTCTTACCTCGATCATGGTGTGGATTGGAAACCGCGGGATGGAGTCCGAGTCAGCCACCTCCGAGCACTTCACCTCTGCTGGCAGAACCATCACTGCCGGTCTCACTGCCTCCGACGTTGTTAGCAAGTGGACTTGGGCTGCTACTCTCCTTCAGTCCAGTAACGTAGCCTTTCAGTATGGTGTGTCTGGACCCTTCTGGTAAGCCTTGTCAGGGAGCACATACAGCTGCTTACAGGCTCATAGGTATGCCTCTGGAGCCACCATTCAGATCATTCTCTTCGCTATTCTCGCCATTGAGATCAAGAGAAAGTGTCCGGCTATCCACACCATCCTCGAGATCGTGCTTGTGCGTTGGGGAACTGCCGCACATCTCACCTTCCTGTTCTTCTGCCTTCTCACCAACCTTATCGTGACGGTACGAGTGCCTTGCGCTTGTCTCCTCTCTGCTTACTCTCACTCTCTCAGGCTATGTTGATTCTTGGTGGTTCCGCGGTTATCAACGCCCTGACTGGAGTCAACACGTACGCTGCTTGCTTCATCATTCCTCTCAGCACTGTTGGATACACTGCCTTCGGTGGTCTTAAGGGTGAGACCTTGTTCTATCCTGCTGCTGTTCTGCTCCACTTCCTTACCTTCTCCTGTCTTATTCATCATTTCCAGTGCTGCAGCATCTGACTAGCTTGTAGGAACATACTACGCCTCCTGGTCCCACACTTCCATCATCTATTTCGCCCTCCTCATCTTCATGTGGAAGATCTACGCTGGACCCTCCGACCTCGGATCGACCGACAAGGTGTGGGAGAATCTCAAGGCCATCACCCTCAAGAACCCCATCACGGGCAACCTGCACGGCAGCCCCCTCACCATTTGGTCTCGCGGCGGTCTCATCTTCGGTATCGCCAACATCATCGGAAACTTCGGCACCGTGTTCGTCGACCAGTCCTACTGGCAGGGAGCCGTCGCTTGCAAGCCCTCTGCTACCTGGAAGGGCTACATGCTTGGAGGCATGGCCTGGTTCGCCATCCCTTTCAGTATGGCCACCACCCTCGGCCTTGCTGCCAGGGCTCTTGATCTTCCGATTACCATGAGCGAGGCTGGCTCTGGCCTTGTTCCTCCAGCTGTTGCCCTGCACGTCATGGGACAGGGAGGAGCCTTCTTGATCGTTCTCCAGCTCTTCTTGGCCGTGACATCCACCGCAAACTCCGAGCAGCTCGCCGTTGCTTCCCTCTTTGCCTACGACGTGTACAAGAGGTACTTCAGACCTCAGGCCTCCGGCACCGACATCATCTTCGTCTCTCGTGTCGCTGTCCTCGGCTGGGGTATCTTCTCCGGTGTCATCGCCATCATCCTGTTCGAGCTGGAGATTGGCCTTGGCTGGGTTTACGTGGCTATGGGCAACTTCATCGGCTCTGCTGTGTTCCCTCTCGCCGCCTGCCTCACTTGGAAGGACTGCTCTGCCACTGGTGCCATCTGCGGTGCCTTTGCTGGTCTTGCCGCTGCCATGATCACCTGGCTGGTGATCGCCGACACCTACTACGGCGAGGTCAACGTGGCCAACATGGGCAGCGACTACGCCTTCTTGGGAGGCAACCTGATGGCTCTCTTCATCTCTCCCATGGTCGGCATTCCCATCTCTCTCATGGCCCCTCAGAACTACGACTGGTCTAAGCTCAGAGCCGAGACCGACGGGGTGAGTTCAGATGCTCTCCTCCTTTGCCTTTGCCGCTCCCCCCAACCTTCTCCCCTTACACGTCTCTCCTCGTCTCTTCATCCTCCCTCGTGTTGCTCTCTTCTTCTCAGCGCCTCTCTGTTGAGCTTGTCTTGTTCTTATGCGTGAGATAGGTTGTTGTGTTGGACGCCGGAGAGCACGCTACTGGCTTGAAGCTCGACGACGATGGTGAAGACGGCGTTGCCGTAAGACTACTACCTGCTCTTCCCCATCGTTGCTCACTCCCTACAGGCTATGGACAGGGCTCTTTGGAATACCTCCGTCTACGGAGGATCTCTCTCGATTGTTCTGATTCTCATCTGGCCCATCCTCGCCCTTCCCGCGCGTGAGTTCACCAAGAGCTACTTTGGGTTCTGGGTCGCAATCGCTTTCATCTGGGTACGTCAGCTGTCCTCCGTCATTCCCCTCCCCTCCATCTCTCTTCCCCCCCTTCTTTTCTTCTCTTCGTCCTTCACTCCTCTCCGTCTTTCCTCGTCCTCGTCCTCCTCTTCTCTAACTCCTTGCACAGGGACACGTGGCTGCTATCATTACCGTCATCTATCCCATCTGGGAGGTGCGACAGGACATTTATGATGTTCTGATGGGAGGCAAGCGACATGTTCCAGGTACAGACACTCTTTTTGCTCTCCTCCTCTCGTCTTCTTCCTTCCTCTCCTCGTCCTCCTCCTCTCCCACTCTTTCCTCGTCCTCATTCCTTTACTCTTCCAACCTCGTTCACGGTCTCACCTTGAATCAGATCAACCCATCACCCAAGTTTCGATGCACGGTCAGCACAAGTACTCTGTGCACGGGGCAACGGAGTGGAAGGATGTGTTCTCCTACCACGGCAAGCAGGTGGGAGAGGACAGGGTTGTCCGAGGCCATTGCTGACGATGCTGCTGCAGGCTGATGCGGAGCAGGGGCAACCCCAGGAAATCAACATGGTGAACATGCAGCCCGTCCCAGCGCCAGCACAGCCCATGGGAACCGGGGAGACGATTATGTCTGGACAGGCTTAATTGGCTTGATGTACTTTATTAAACACATCGTGACATGTTAATTTGCACCTTCACTCTCTCACGTCAGCATCGGTGAGAAAGTTCTAAGAAGGACGACTTGACACCTAAACTGAGTGGCAAGATTTGTCTATTGTTATGTACACCTCTGAAGCAGTCTCTAGCCTCCAGTACAAGAATCAACTGTTTTGATCTTAGTCTCTTCGCTTCGAGCGTCTACTCGTCCACTGTCCACGACGATCAAAAATACCAACCAGCTATAAGAGGTTATGGCGATGGATCCTGTTTTCAAAGGATCTGACATGAGCATTGTATGTTTGGACTGACGGATTTGCTGCACTCAGGTATAAGATATCGCTCTCCCTCCTCCCTCCTCCTCCTCCTTCTCCTCCTCCTCCACCAACTCCTCATGCTTCCTCCTCCTCCTCCTCCTCCTCTTCCTCCTCCTCCTCCTTCTCCTCCTCCACCACCACCACGAGTTCACCTGATGTCCGGCTTCGTCTTGAACTGGTCCAGCATGACGAGGCAGTCCTGTCAGCCTGTCAGGAATCGAGCTCTCAGCTCTAGAGCCTCTTGCCTTGGCCGAGGGTCTCTGCTCAGCCTCGTGCTGCCACATAAGCTGGAGGAGCTGGCTGAACTCAGGCCATTTCACTGGGTCGGTAGGCGGTCGCTCGTGAATCTAGGGAGCGATCAGCATGCAACCAACTCTCCTCCCTTCGTCCTCCTCCTCCTCCTCCCTTCGTCCTCCTCCTCCCTTCGTCCTCCTCGTCCTCCTCGTCCTCCTCGTCCTCCTCGTCCTCCTCGTCCTCCTCCTCTTGACCGTCTCTCCGCCCACATCCCCCCCCTCCCCCTCTTCCTACTATTGCTCATCTCCTCTTCTTCCTCTCAACCTCCTCTCTTCCTCCTCCACCTTGTCGGGCGAGAGGGAGGTCGGCCGCTTGCCAACGGCGATGTACCACATGACGAAGGAAGCGCTGTAGATGTCTGCCTTCTCGGTGTAGTGGCCCACAGTCGTCAGCATGACCTCTGGCGCCATGTAGAGCGGGGTCCCGGTAAAGCTGATAAGATCGTTCAGGCAAGAGCACTGGAGGAGGAAAAGGAGGATGAGGATGAGGATGAGGATGAGAAGCAGGAGCAGGAGGAGCAGAAGCAAGGAGAGCAGGAGCAGGAGGAACAGGAGTAGGAGCACAAGGAGCAGGAGCAGGAGCAGGAGGAGGAGATAGGGCCCACCCGCTGTGAATCGAAGTTTCACGCTCGGACAAGGACACGGCCTTGCTCATGCCGAAGTCCATGAGCTTCATAATATTGAGGTCCTTGCTCAAGATCAGGTTGGCAGGTTTCACGTCCCGATGGATAATCATTGGGTTTCGGCCATGCAGAAAGTCGAGGGCCCGGAGCAGGTCAAGGCTCCAGCCGAAGATCGACCTGCGCGGCAGGGGATCCCCTCCTCTGAACTGCAGGAAGTACTCAAGCGTTGGGCCGTTGACGTACTCCTCGAACATCACAGGGTTTTCAATGTCCTGCAGCTCAACATGTCAGCACAACAGTCACAGCCACGAGACTTGTACTTCGATGCAAGCTCCGAGGAACTGAACCACGTTGGGATGATGTGGGATCTGAAGTTTGCTGTCACTCACTCACTCACTCACTCACTCACTCCACCTTTCCCTCCCTCACTCCTCCTCTCCCTGCCTCCCTCCCTTCCTCCCTGTCCCTCCCCCTCCCTCCCTCCCTCTGTCTTCGTCCCTCTCCCTCTCAGCAGGAGTGCAAGACATACCGAAGCAAGCACGTCCATCTCCATCATCAAGTCCTTGTATGCCTGCAACAAGACCATGAGCGAGCAGACTCGACTACAGCAGGCGCGAACTTGGCACCCAGCCTTCATGTTATTCTTCATCTTCTTGCCCACGCAGGTTGTCTGAGGAAGAATGTCAGAGGATCGACAGTTCTGACTCGCCCCTACCGTCCCACGGATGGTGCAGATGTGAACAACTGCGTTTGCCCCTTGACTGAGGTACCTGACTTTGCGTCATCTACTGCACAAGTCCCATGGGATCATTCTCCTCACACCTTCCCCACTCGATCTCTTCCTTTCGAATCTGCCAAGAACGTCCCGTCACTCTCTCACGTTCATGCCGAGCGTCCATGATTACCTCCCAACGTCCCCTCAGATGCTCGAGGGTCGCCTGCAAGTTGTGTACCGTTGTCTCCACCTCAAGTTGAGCTTGCTTGCTCTTGCTGACGGGGGCTTGAGGGATCTTCTGCTCCTTGTCCTTGGTGCTTTCTTTCTTGCCCTCCTCCTCCCTCGCCTCTCCCTCCTTCGTCCCTCCCCCATTCTTCTCCTCCCCTGTCGCACCCAACCCCGCCATTGAGTGTTGATCAGGTCAAACGGAGGTACTACCGGTCCTTTATGGTCAAGTTCATGTGCTGGGGTCCTTGTTTTGGAACACTGTGTAGAGTAGATGGGGTGGGGTAGTAAAATAGGGGGTAGTAGAGGGTAAGGGCTCCCCGTACATTATTGCAGGAGTGTCAACACCAAGCATATTGGGTCATGTTGGGGGGTGGGGGGTGGAGGAGTGAACACCTTCGGGGATGGAGGGCGAAAGGGGCAGAGACGGAGGGGGGTGGGGGTGGGGGGAGAAAGTCCCAAGGTTGAGGCTCTTGAAATGACTATGGAGAAACGGAAGGTGGAAGAATGTGATGGAAAAATGACAAGATGAAAAGAATGTACCATGAGGTCCTAGGAGAAGAAGATGATAAGAAGCTGACGTGACGATGAAGAAGAATATGACAAGAATATGACACAGGAAGTGAAGCAGATGATAAGAAGATGACATAAGATGAAGGGGAATATGACAAGAATATGACATTAGGAGATGAAGAAGGAGGAAGACAAGTTTGTGTGAGGTTGTGCGAAGATTGTGAGTTTGGTTGTGAGAACATGTAGATTGGGATTGTATGCACTCTGTTCTAAAAGTTCAAGGATTGTACTTTCTATGAAATTCTATTCGGGTTGCGCAGCATTATGGAAATTGAGAGAAGGGACTTTCAAATTTCTTTGTCGACTCTTCGTCCTCCTCCTCTTGCCCTCCTCTCTTCTCTCAATCCCGTAGCTTCCCCCCTTGCTCTCTCAGTCTCTCAGTCTCCCTCCTCCTGCCCCCCTCTCCGGCCTTGCCATGGAGTTGACCGATGGCTGGAACTTGACAAACGAGTCTGGCGATTTCGATCTTCGGCGGTGAGGAGACGCTTCCCCTTGCGACCTGCGGGTAAGGCTCAACAGGACCAGAAGGAATCTGGAGAAGGAGAGAAGGAGGAGGAGGGAAGGAGGAGGGAGGCAGGGAGAAGGATGCAGGGAGGACGAGGTGAGTAGGGTGGAGAGGAGGAGAAAGTGGAGGTAACAGGGAGGAGTGCAGAGAGGGAGGAGAGTGAAGCGATAGGAGGTGGGAGAGGTTCAAGGAGGGATCAGGTGAGGAGGGGGACTAAGAGAGGATATGTGAAAGAGGACGGAGGAGGAGAGTACTGGCAGAACATGAGGCAACCTGTCCTTAACAGGGGAGAGAGATCTTTTCTCGTTGACCGTGTTGAGTTGTGTGCCATAGAGCGGGTCTAGCCCGACGGATTTGCTGATCTCAGCCAGCTCACCGTCCAACCTGAAGGCAGTGAGCGTCTCAAGACGACGAGCAGCAGGCGTCTCGTGCTCACGAAGGTTTGACCGCACTCCTCATCTCGTCTCCTCGGGCGAAGTCGTAGGCCAGATCTCCTCGACGGACGTTCTGCGCGGTGCGTGAAAGGAGCGGAGGGAGACAATTGTCCAAAGAGCGGAGGGGATTCGATTGTCTTACCTTGGGCTTCCCTGTCTTCTTGTCGAAAGTGTGATAGAACGTGTTGACCCGCCGCTTGTTGCGCGCGTTCACATCAGCCCCGTAGGATAGGAGAAGGCCAGCGATCTCTGAACAGCTCGAGCTCAGCTGGAGTCGGTGCCCCCCAATCCTTCTCCCAGCTCACCACCACCAGCTCTCACCTTCCTGTTGAGCAACGAGCGCGACATGCAAGGGCGTGTCTCCCCGCCGCGAGTCCCTGGGGTCAACAGTGAGCAGCAGCAGCCGACGGGCTCTTGAGCTACATGATGCTGGTGGCTGCCCTGGCCTGCAGCAGGAGCTACCGAGTTTGAGAGGAAAACTCAGCACCCTCTTCCTCCTCCTCCTCCTCCTCCTCCTCCTCCTCCTCCTCCTCCTCCTCCTCCTCCTCCTAACTGATGCAACCTGAGCCCCTCCCGAGTTGGAGTTGAAAGCAGCCCAATGTAATGCAGTCCATCCCCGCACTTTATCCTGCGGCAGCGTCAGGAGCAGGAGGAGAGCGAGAGAGCTCGGGCACCTGGAGGTTCATGTCTGCCTTAGCTGCGATGAGCCTCTTCATTATGCTGACGTGCCCGAATTTCTGCATTGTGCAGTCATCCAAGAACGAGTGTTGAGGAGCAGGCAAAGCAAAGGAAAACAATGTCTGTGAGACGACAAAGAAGCGTTCAACAGCAAAGAAGCGTTCAAACAGCAAAGAAGCGTTCAAACAGCAAAGAAGCGTTCAAACAGCATCATTGTCAAGCACTTTGAACATCTCCAGCATCTCAATGATCGCAAACATGTTGATCCTAGTTCGTTCCACAACTTCACACCGAGGCTTCGATGAGCGGTGAGCAGCCGGCAGAATCGACTTGGTCGACGAACGCGCTGCTGACATTGGTCAGGAGGTGACAAGGGGAGAAAGAGGTTAGTCTCGGACCGCTGCTCCAGCAGGTACTTGACCACCTGATCGTGCCCTCCTCTCACTGCATAATGCAGGCAGTTGTTCCCGTCCTCGTCCACTGTGAGTTGAAGTGATCATTAGAGGTCAATAGAGGTCAGTAGAGGTCAGTAGAGGTCAGTAGAGATGATTAGAGATGAGTAGAAATCAGTCTCCACATCGCAGTTTCTCATCGCATCTCGTGCTTACCGGAAGAAATCGGAAACCTCCGCGCTCCCTGTCTCCCTTCCACATAGTCCTTCACCTGGACATGAACCTTCAGCTCAGCAGAACCAACGATCATCTGTCAGCTTGCCAGTTCGAAGTTCCCGTCTCCCGCTGCGAGATGTCTGACAAGTACTAAGACCGAGGAGTAAAAGAGTGTTGTACGTTACAAGTCATGCTGAATGTGATGATCTTGATCTTCATGTAACGCCATCATCCTTCGCTTCACTATCTTCCCGCACTCATGTCTGCAGTTGACGTATCGCTCCGCACAGTCGTCCTCCTGATGCTCTAGCAGATCCTTTGCCTGCCAACGGCGTCAAGGCACGTATCAGCGATGCTTCTGCTGCCCCACCTGTACTCTTATATCACACCCTTGCTCCACCACGCTCTTCTTGAGAAAGCCTTCTTCCGCCTTTCCTGCCCCTTCCGTCTCTTGGATTCTTTCCTCCTCCTCCTCCCTCCCCTTTGCTTTGCTCTTCTCCTCCTTTTTCCCGTTCTCCTTCTCCTTCCCGTTCTCCTTCTCTCTCCCGTTCTCCTCCTTCTCCTGCTTGACCTCAATCTGCTTCTCCCCTCCCTCTCGAATCAAGGCCTCCTCGTCTTCAAACACATATTTACACTCCAACGTGCGCAAAGGGCACCCGCTGTTCACCCAGTCTTGCGTATTTCTACATTGCGCTGCATCCTTGCCGTCATAGTGTCCTTGAACCGCGTACCCGATGACGATCTCACCGCATCCTAACTTGCACTCAACTCTCCTCATGGGACATTCTTCCTCTTCATGCCTCTTCCTGTCCCCGAACCGAATCTCCTTCCCACAACCTGCCCACCGCAGCTTGTAACCCTCCCCCTCCAGTGTGTGGAACGGCGTCTTCAACGGGGGATGCCAGCAGGTGTAAGGCCGCTCGAGGCACTCGATGAAAGGGTCGCCCTTGACCCTCCTCTCCTTCTCCTCACTAGACACCCTGTCGTCCAAGTGCAGCCCCAGCTCCCTCGCTGCTCCCTTCCACCTGCACCTTGGCGCGAACTTGCACTCGACTATCCTCATTTCGCAGAAGAGCATCCGGTGCCGCCGCCACTCCCTCGCCCTCACCATGAGCTCGCACTCGCACTTCTCCTTCCTCTCAGGGCACGAGCCTCGCATGTGCGCCTCCTCCTCCTCCTTCTCCACCATCGCCCCGCACCCAAGCCGGCAACGCACCGCCATGCCCGACCAATTGCAGCCGTTACTGCGATCTGTTTCCGTTGTTCCAATACCTATCAAGTCGGGATTTTGTCGGGACGCATCATGGTGCGAAAGAATGGAAAGCGTAAGGGAAGGGAGGAGGAGCAGGAGGAGCAGCGGGAGAAGCAGGAGCAGGAGGAGCAGGGAGGATTAAGACAGAGACGAGCAAAGAAAGGAGAACGTGTGCTTAAAGGAAAGAGCAGGACAGGGTCTAAAGCGGTGGAGAAGGAATCTCGCAATGAAAAAAATGCGCAGTCCTGTCAGGAAATCAGCGACGAGGAGGTGAGAATCAGCGACGAGGAGGAGGAAGGGGAGGAGGAAGAGGAGGTAGAGTTAGATGCTACAGGGAAGATATATCATGAAGGGCGTCTCAACTCAGAGGTTCAGAGCTGGTCGGATATTCTCTCTTTCACCTGCGAAACTCTGGAGAAATTTCTCGGAGACTGTGAAACAGCCTTCATCGATGGCGGAAAGTGAGTTTTTTGCGAGCGAAGGACCGTTGTCTTGTTTTGTATCCTTTCTATTCCTCTTCTACTGCCAAAACATCGTCTTCTCTCAAAAACAACATCCTCTTCTTCTTTCAAGAAAACGTCCCCTTCTTTCTCTCAAAACATCGCCCTGCTCCATGCGATCTGTATCTCCCTCCTCTGCCTTGTGTTCGCCTTATCTCTTTCCCCCCCCTTCCTCACTTGGCCCCAGATCCTTCTGGTGCCCTTGCGGGTTCCAACCGAGATGTGCGCTGGAACAGCTTGCGCTAGAGATCTTCAGGCACCATACCAGGAGAGCCAAGTTCGATCAAGAGAGGAGCGGGGTGGAGTGGTGGGTTCAGGAAACAAACCTCCCTTCCCTTCCTCCCTAGAATGTAAAACCATCGGAGCAGGTGCGGCGACCAACAGGAGACAGCAAGGAAGACATCGGAATGCACTGGGACAAGGACGAGGATTTGGTGGACAGTCAGGGTAGGAGGAGGAGGAGGAGGAGGAGGAGGAGGAGGAGGAGGAGGAGGAGCTGCTCTAGATCTCGATCTCACCGCCGTCACCACTCACATCCTCCTACAGCGGCCCGTCCTTGCTATCAATCTATCCAGCTCTCTGCCCTTTTTCCTGCACCCCTGTTTCCTCTTCTGCCACCTCCTCCGCCACCACCTCTGCCACCACCACCTCCTTCTCCTCCTTCTCCTCCTCCTCGTCCTTCCCCTCCTCCGCCACCTCCTCCGCCGCTACCACCACCTCCTCCTCCGCCACCTTCAGTCTTCTCCTTACAGTAGACTGCAGGTTTGAACGTCCACCCCCAGCTGAGCACGGTGACGTACTTGAGCGACGAGGGAGCACCGACTATGATACTGAGGAAGCAATCGTCTGTGGTATACGACGAGATGCTGTCAGCCTACGGCAACATCAGTGAAGGATGGCTGTCTGCTCCAAGGTTCTTCCCACCGCCACCACCTCCTCCTCGTCCTCCTCCTCATCATCATCATTGCTTCCAAATTGCACTCCTTTCCTTCCTTGCCCTCTGCTTGCCCTCCCACCACACTTCGTCCTCCCTCCAACATCCCGTTCGATGAACATCACTGCGTCGCTTCCTCTCCTCGCTCTGCTCTTTCAGTCCTGATGTTCTCCCGCTCTCTCTTGCTCCTCACTGGCTTCTCCTGCAGGACCTGCAAGCACATCTGTTTTGATGGCCGATGGCTCCATGGAGCTCCGTCCTCGCTCGCTCCTTTGGCGACGGGAAAGGTAAGAGGAGGACAGGGAGGGGCAGGAGGTGGAGGAGAAGTAAGAGGGAGTGGAGGGGGAAGAGAAGGAGGAGGGGGAATGAACGAGCGGTTCACTGACGAAGAGGATAGAGGAGGATAACATTCCTGGCGAACGTCTGGATGAATTATCAGCCTTCTGGAGTTGAAATATTTCCAGATGAAGAGATCAAAGTAAGAATTCTCGCCTCCCTGCTCCTTCCCCGCCAGCTCCTGTCCTCCTCCTCCATGTTGTTTTCCTCCCCTGCCCTCCTCGCCGGTTCTCAGCTCATGTCACGCTGGTCGCAGTCCTTTGTCATGCGGGAAGTCTCAACGAATTTCTCCTGCAAGTCAAGGATGAAACGAATCCGCGTCCCTTCAAGTGATCTATACTCCTCTACTACTACCACCTTCCTCCTCCTCTACCACTACCACCTTCCTCCTCCTCTACCACTACCACCTTCCTCCTCCTCTATCACCTTCCTCCTCCCCTGCCGTTGCCACCTTCTCCTTTTTTTCTGCTTCCACTTCCTCAACCGCCACCACCGTCTCCTCCTCCTTCTCACCTCCCCTCTTTTCACTTGCTGCTCCTCTCTCTACCACCTGCTTGCCTGTTCTCCTGCTTCACTCGTCGTCCTCTCCTCTCCTTCTCTCCCTGCACTACTGAATGTACCCCTCCTCCCTCCCCTCTGCTTTTTCCTCCCGCCTCCTTCTTTCATTTCCTCTCCCTCTGTCTCCTGTGGGTGTCTAACATGGAGTGGATATCACAGTTTCGGATCCTATGGAGTTCCTATTCGGAGGAGCGTCAGGTTAGAGAGGATGACACTCTCCTGCTGCTCCCTCAGCTACCGCAGGTCATCAGCACCTTCTCCGCGTCCTCCTTCCGATCGCAGAGGTCAAGCGATCGCTGGTGGAGGGAGCGACGCTGCTGCTCTCCTTCCCCCTCCGCCCGCCGGCGGCCTCCCTGATGGAGAACGAGGAAGAGGTGAGAAGGAAATCTAGAGGAAGATGCAGGAGAGGCGGCAAGAGGAGCAGCACGAGGAAGAGCAGCAGGAGGAGACGCGGACGAGGACGGGAAGGGCGGGGGGGGACGAAGGAAGTGGATTGGGCAGGGGCAGGGGCAGGAGTGAAGTGAGGACGGAGGAGGAGAGGGAGGGGGAGGGGGAGGGAGACGTTTGACATTTAAGTCTGCAGGATAAGAGGAAGAAGATGAAAGGAAGAGACGCAAAGGGATGATAGCAAAGAAAAGAAAAACTCACTGACTTCTAATCATTATCACTTCACAACCCTCCCCCTCCATAATTGCTCGAACAGCTCTTGCTCGTCCTCCTCCTCCTCCTCAAACGTTTTTCCGCATCTTCGCCATGATCTCTGAGCTCGGCGGCATCGGAGCGCCGCCCGCCCATCGAGGAGCGCTCAGTCGCGAATGACGGGAAGCAGAGCGCGGGTCAGCATGCTCCTGGAGGCTCTTCTTGTGAGGAGGAGGAGCAGGAGCGAGCGGCGCGACAGTCTGCAGCCCTTGGATGTGACCAGCAATCACGCCGTCGAAGCTGCTCCCCTCCTTGTCTGCCGCATGAACCCTAAGCGAGTTGAAGGCGGCGGGCTGACCGCGGGGACGAGGAGGGCGGGCGAGGGAGGAGGCATGCTGCTGCATCCTTTGCTTGGCTGGATCGCCTTCCTCCTGGAACTTCTTCATCACCTCCCGCACCTTCCCATCGCTCAGGTTGGCAACCACGACGTCCTCGTCCAGCTTCAGAGCCTTCCTCTCCTCCCTCCTCTCCTCTCCCTGCGCCCTGCTAGCCTCCTGCAACTGCAAAGGAGCCCCTCTCTGCCGCAGAGGGTCTATCCCGTGGGTCCCTCCTATGTGCGGCTTCTGGACATGCCAGGGTCCCTCCCTCCTCTCCTTCCGACTCGCTCTCGCTATCCATGCGAACACAGACACGCTGATCAGACCCTTGACTCCCTCCTCCTGCTCGTCCCCCTGCCGCGCGATCGCCGCCATCCAGGAGACCTCCGGCGACGTCGCCTCGATCTGCCCAGCCTGCGACCTTCCCAGCATCACCAGGAAGGTGTTCCTTGTGATCTCCGGGCCCAGTCGCACCAGTGCTTGTCCTCGAAGTCCCTCCTGCTGGCCCCGGGCTGGAAGCGAAGGAAGTAGGCGCGCTTCGGCTCCATCTCCACCTGCATCTTCTTGACCGTCCTCTTCGCCGCATCCTCCCCAAACTCACACGCCTTCCTCGCCAGCGCCACTGCCTTCTGCGCCTCCTCCACCGCCCTTCCTGCATGCTCCGCCGCAAGCGAGCTGTTTGCCTGGATCTCAGCCCAGTCGTCGTACCTATACGGCCTCTTTGCCTTCACCTTCCCCTCGTTCCAGTACCCCGTGAACGTCCTCGTCGGATCGATCTCCAGCTCCCTCCCAGCTGAGTCGACCGGTACAGCTGGGGAGTCCTTGAACCAGACCTGGGCCCACTTTCTCTGATCCGCCTCCCTCTGCGCGTTCTTCAGCAGCTCGGGGTCAGCCTCCGCAAGGGTAACCACCCCCTTGCCGTGCCGCTGGTCGTTCCTCCACTGCCCCTCATAGATATCCCCGCTCGACGTCACGAACTCTCCCCACCCATGCCTCTCCCCCCCCCTGTACTCTCCCTTGAACACCGCCCCCCTCGACGACGTGTACACTCCATACCCGAACCTCTTGTCCTGCGCATACTCCCCCATGAAGATGTCTCCCTCCGGCCAGAAGTACAACCCGAGCCCGTCCATCTTTCCTCCTAGGAACTGCCCCTCGTACTTGCCCACGAACCCTCCTCTCTCCATGATCTCGTACACTCCGTACCCATCCATCTTGCCGAACTTGAACTCTCCCCGGTACTTGGCCCCTCCTACGAACTTGTACACTCCCACCCCGTGCATCTTGTCTACCTGCCACTCTCCCTGGTAGAACTCTCCGTTGACCCCCTTGAACGTCCCGACCCCATGCGCCTCGTCGTCCATGAACTCCCCGTCGTAGATACTCCCGTTCTTGTAGTAGTACGTCCCGTATCCGTCTATCCTCCCATCCCTGAAGTGACCCTCGTATACGTCTCCGTTCGCCATGATCAGCCTCCCGAAGCCATTCTGCAGGTTGCTCTCCCAGAAGCCCTCGTACGTCGAGCCATCAGGACGGACGTACCTTCCCTCCCCATCGATCTTGTCGTTGGCCCACTCTCCTTCGTAGTAGCTCCGATCTGAAAACGCGCATAGGCCCCAGCCATGGCGCTTCCCGTTCTTCAGCTCCCCCTGATACTTCCCTGGTTTCGCCCCCATGCTTCACCTGCTCATGCTGGGACTCTGCTGATTTTCTCGATGATCCGCATCAAGGACTGCCAGCATAACATTAGAGTTGTTCTGACAAGTCGATTCTACTTGTTTCACTTTTCCTCCTCCACAGACCTGAGTAAAGGCCACAGACCATCTCTTCTACCTCTATCAGCTGCTTTTCCCTTCTCCTCTGTACTCTGCCCTCCCCTCTCTTCTACTGTACTGTACTGTCCTGTCCTGTCCTGTCCTGTCCTGTCCTGTCCTGTCCTGTCCTGTCCTTTGTCCTCTCTGCCTGCTCATTTCGTCAACGCTCATTATCCTGTGGCCAGTTACTGGCTGCCCACCCCCACCCCCTTCTCTCTCTTGACAAACTCTCACCCATACATTTTCAGGCAAACTACCCCGTAATGGCAGACCAAAAGAATACCCCTACCCCCCTATTGTGAATCAAGGAGCTTGTCATTCTGCAGTCAATGGTCAAGGGAAGGAGCGGGAAGCAACGAGGACGAGGAGGACGAGGACAAGGACGAGGACGAGGACGAGGAGGAGGAGGAGGACTAGGACGAGGAGGACGAGGACGAGGAGGACGAGGACGAGGAGGGGGGAGATGGGTGTGATTGAGTGTGGAGGAGGGGGGTGGAAGGTTGGGGAGGGTGTGTAGAAGAGGAAGGAGGACGGAGAGGGAGAGGAGAGGAGAGGAGAGGAGAGGGTGGACTTAGCACCAAAGAATGGGGAGGCAGGGGGGGTCAAGGAGAGAGGAGGAATGAAGAAGCGCGGCCGAGCTGTGCAGGACGAGATGTCTTTGAAGATCAAGAGATGGTAGTGAGATGAGAGAAGGTAATGCGGAGGTTTTGCATGCGTTAGGACTTGATGAGCTCATCTTTCCGCCTGCTCTGCACCAGCGCCTGACCTGTTTCCTTCACCAGGCCATCCGACTAGGTCGAGGTTTCAAACATGATCAGCAACTTAAGGGATCGTTGGCTCCTCCTCGGCCCCCTCCTCTTCCTGCTCTTCTTAGCTCCCCATACTTCAGCGTCCTCCTGCCCCCCCGGCTCCTTCCTCCCCCTTCATGGCCTCTGTACGCCATGCCCCACCGGGACCTTCAGCACTGACTGGGACACGCGAGCCTGGTGCTCGCCTTGTCCTCAAGGATACATCAACTTCACTCCGAACTCTACCTCCTGCCCTCACTGCGACGTCGGCTTCTACAGAGACTCCTCGACCACCACCACCATCACCAGCACCATCTCTTCCTCCTCCTCCTCCTCCTCCTCCTCCTCCTCCTCCTCCATCTCCACCTCCACTTGCAAGCCATGCCCGCCGGGCCAGTACAACTCGTTGCTGGACAGCGATCGCTGTGAGCCTTGCGGGGTCGGAACTGTTTCGAAGGGTTGGACATGCGCATGACAGGAGGGGCGAGGTTGTTTTCTGCTCTTGTACTTGTACACACAATGAACCAACAGGATTATGGCAGACCAATCAACGCTCTTTTTGCTCCCCTGCTCTTTCCATTCTCCCTCCCTCCCTCCCTCCCTCCCTCCCTCTCTCCCTTCCTTATTCCCTCCCTCCCTGCCTCTCTCCTTTGTGTTTTTGCACCTTGCCTTGGGTAAGTAATTTTCCCTCCTTCCGTCTTCGACGTTGCTTGCCCTCAGCTGCTGTCTTGCTGCTCTTT